>NW_013678512.1:0-1415 GCF_000517525.1 Limulus polyphemus | reverse complement strand
GAGGCTTTAACCACTAAATTCACCTAGAAACCGTTCCAGAGGGGCTTCAACCATTAAATCCACCTAGAAACCGTTCCAGAGGGACTTCGACCACTAAATCTACCTAGAAACCGTCTTAGAGAGGCTTTAACCACTAAATTCACCTAGAAACCGTTCCAGAGGGGCTTCAAGCACTAAATCCACCTAAAAACCGTCTTAGAGAGGCTTTAACCACTAAATCCACCTATAAACCGTTCCAGAGGGGCTTCGACCATTAAATCCACATAGAAACCGTTTTAGAAAGGCTTCGACCACTAAATCCACCTAGAAGCCGTCTTAGAGAGGCTTCGACCACTAAATCCACCTATAAACCGTTTTAGGGAGGCTTCAATCACTAAATCCATCTATAAACCGTTCCAAAGGGGCTTCAACCATTAAATCCACCTAGAAACCGTTTGCTGAAGCGTCTCTAAAACGGTTTCTATGTGGATTTAGTGATCGAAGCCCCTCTGGAACGGTTTCTAGGTGGATTTAATGGTTGAAGCCCCTTTGGAACGGTTTCTAGGTGGATTTAGTGATTGAAGCCTCCCTACTAAATCCACATAGAAACCGTTTTAGAGACGCTTCAGCAACTAAATCCACCTAGAAACTGTTTTAGGGCGGCTTCAATTACTAAATCCACCTAGAAACCGTTTTAGAGGAGCTTCAACCAAAACATCCGCATATAAACCGTTCTTTCAGACGAGTGTTTGAAGATGTTTCATGATCTTATCAGCACTCTGATGTTGCGCATCCAATCATCGTGATATCCTGTCTACATATGAAAATGAAATTTCATGAGCTGAAAATACCTAAAGCCAAACTCTACCGAGTGTTTATTTTAAAGCGTAGGTTCAATGTTAAATAAGTTACATTTCAGATAGCACTTTGAATACTCAGTAGCCTTACTTACACCAAAAGTAAACCGAGAAAGGGATGACTGATATTATTTACATATCAGTGTTTTTGCCTTGTTATGGGTAAAATAAATGTTAATTATTCTTTAGGTATTTTCTGCAAAGTTACTATATTCTGGAAAAATTAGTGGTTCTTTAGTAAAACTACAACTTCTGAATAAGGAAACTGGAGAAAGTAAAACTCAGGAACACAGTCGAGAAAAGGTGGATCATCTGGATTATCTAAGTCTCCAGAAAAAGACCTAGATACACTTTCTATCCATCTATTCATTGACACTCAGTATACCCTGAAGATCACCCCTCAATCCAACAACACTCAGCGTACCCCATAGGTCATCTCGTAATCCAGTAACACCCAGCTTACTTCATAAGTCATCCCTCAATCCAACAACACTCAGCATACCCTGAGGATCACCCCTCAATCCAACAACACTCAGCGTACCCCATAGGTCATCTCGTAATCCAGTAACACCCAGCTTA
>NW_013678511.1:10258-10977 GCF_000517525.1 Limulus polyphemus | reverse complement strand
ACGAACAATACTAAGGAGGGGCAGTGTTTCGTCAGCGAGGTCACGTGACTCGTTCTCTCGAACCTTCGGGAATTATCGGGAGATTACTAGATATAGGGTAGTCTGGTGTATATAAGAGGGTGACAACGTGACGGGACAATAATGTGTGTGTAGGTAGTGAGTAATTGATCTGCAGTGAGAAAGTATTGTCGAAGTTAACGTTCGCTATAGCGTTTGTTTAGCGCGAATGTTGAAATTAAGTGTATCGTGAAGTTATATTCAGAAAGAATAAACCAGTTTTATTAAGTAAGGACTTGTGTCGCTAACGTTTCGTCGGAACGAAGTTACGGAAAGTTAATTAACAAACGGAGACGTAACAGTATTATAATAAATAACTTTACATAGGCTTAAGATCTAAAAACGTATTAGTATAATTATTCTGATTTGAGATTCACAGTAGCTGTTATAAGGTTGCTTTAAAAGTAACAAATTCTAAAGTTCATACAAAAACTGCAATTCCTTTCAATACACTCGATTTTGATGTTACTGGGTAAAAAATCTATTCAAGTTTATTTAATTATTAAGTTCTTGTGAAATACTGTTAGTTTTTGTTGTTTTTTGTTTGGTTTTTATTTAACTTTAAGTTCAACTTCTAAGACTTTTTTTTACAAAGCATCATGTCATTATTGTTTGGACTTGTTTGGATCCGGCATGGCCAAGTGGTTAGGGCGCTCGACTCA
>NW_013678511.1:6886-9771 GCF_000517525.1 Limulus polyphemus | reverse complement strand
GGTCATTTCCACTATTCTAAAAGAGTAGCCCAAGAGTTGGCGGTGGGTGGTGATGACTAGCTGCCTTCCCTCTAGTCTTACACTGCTGAATTAGAGACGGCTTTTTCGCGCTAAGCTACACGAGGACTAACTGCGCTTTCAAAAACAAGAAGTCTAGTTCACTCATTTATAATAACAATTAGAGCAACTTCTCAAGGTACTTTTAGAACCCGGCCTTTTATTGACAAGTACAGCATTTAAGGACTTAAAAAGTAATTTGCTGCTTACGTTGTCCATTAGTTTGTAAAGTACAAGATGAGAGTGGAATTCAAGCATCATCAAAGAAAGAGGTTCCACCACAATTTCCTCCCACATCGCTAATTAACTCAGAGTTGGAAGCGGAAATACTCTGAAATCTCCTTAATATTGTTTTATTTCTTGTTTTTCTTATGTTTAAAAGACCATTTCAACCAAGGGCGTTACAAGTCGATGTTTGCTTAAAGACCAGAGGATACAATCTTAACAACTGCGGAGCATAATATTTATTGTTGTAAATGGTTTCTCAGACGAAAAAAACGATAATATATATTTGTTTGTTTTAGTTTAAGCACAAAGCTGCTCAATGGGTTATTGCGCTTTGCCATCGTAAGGATCGAACTCGAAATTTTAGCATTATAAGCTCTTAAAGTATGATAAAAGCATATAACAACAATGATTTGATATCTAAGCCTTCTTTTGGAAAGTTGATCCTAAAAGACATAAAAACCTAAATGAAGAAATTTAGCCTCGAGGTAAACCATCGTTTATCAGTCACAGTTTGCAACTTCTGTGCCCAGATTTTGGCTGCCATGTAAACATGGTAAGTTCAACAATAAAATCTATCTTTCAATATCGTTTTGATTAACACATTTATCCTACAGCTGGGGAAAATAGAAAGCTGGTTTATAAACGATAGTATGGTGACGCAAGAAAAAGAACCCGCGAAGTGTCTATAGAAAACATTCCATAAAAATGATTCTAGAACTTTCTAAAGAGATACACGGAACCGACAATAGAGAACTTCATAAAACTCTTCGTCACCGTAAACTATACAATATTTGTATCAACCCTGCGAAAACCTATACAATATTTGTATCAACCCTGCGAAAAACTATACAATATTTGTATCAACCCTGCGAAAAACTATACAATATTTGTATCAACCCTGCGAAAAACTATACAATATTTGTATCAACCCTGCCAAAAACTATACAATATTTGTATCAACCCTGCGAAAAACTACAATATTTGTATCAACCCTGCGAAAACCCTTAGAGGAAATTGCTTTCTAATTTGATTTTGTTCGTTACATAAACCTCTCTTTTTTTCATTAAATTTTGAGTGTTTTATTGTAATTTTGATTTTCTGAATTAAAATATTATACTTAGAATGCCATTTTGATTTTCGAATTTTACTTCGTCTCTATATTTCCTTCTGCTGTGGTGAAAAGTAACGAATATAAACAGATTCATGATCTTCTGTGCAACTAAAAAGTAGGAGATTTTAAACTATATTACATGTAACGAATATAAACAGATTCATGATAGTTGCACAGAAGATCATGAATCTGTTTATATTCATTACATGTAATATAGTTTAAAATCTCCTACTTCTTAGTTGCACAGAAGATCATGAATCTGTTCATATTCGTTACATGTAATATAGTTTAAAATCTCCTACTTCTTAGTTGCACAGAATAAGAAGTAGGAGATTTTAAACTATATTACATGTAACGAATATAAACAGACTCGTGATCTTCTGTGCAACTAAGATATAGGAGATTTTAAACTATATTACGTGTAACGAGTATAAACAGACCCATTATTTACTATGTAACAAAAACGTTTTCGGCTATTAATGTGTGATTTTTTTTTAGGTGATCAAGATGTTAGTAGCAGTCGTGCTCCTGTTCGTTACGTGCTGGGCTCCAATTCTTATTACCAACGTCCTGACTGCTTTCGGCTATCTCCATCATTTGAATTACGGTTACCTGAAACCACTTCGAACAGCCTTTCATCTACTGTCTTACTTCAACAGTTGTGTCAACCCCTGCGTCTATGGGTTTATGTCTCAGAACTTCCGGAGTAGCTTCAAAAGTGCTCTGCGCATGTGTATGTGCGCAGGAAAAAAGCCCCGAATTCGTGGTCACTCGTCTCTCAGCCGCACGCGCACCACCTCCATAAGCTACGGCCGATCGACAGCCGTAGTGAATGATGGGTTTTGAAAAAATACACCCATTTTGTTAAGATAATAGCTCTTATATTATCTCAGGCTTGGTGTTGCGAATCCACGTGTACTTCTTGTAAGATTCTCTGTAATAGATTGGTAAACTCGAATAGGGATCCGCATACATTCTTTTCGTATAAAAACAAACAGCGTGCGAGCAAGTCTTTTATCCACTGACAACGGAACATTTGATACAATATTATTCTAAAACTGGATAGTAAAAAAAGAAAAGAGAGAAGACGTAGTTTAAGGTAATAATATTATTACTTTCGTCCGCGAACAGTGGAGCATTGTATACAATATTGTTGAAAACCGGGGTGGTAAAAGAGGGGGGGGGGACAATTCATAGTGATAATATTGTAATTTTCCTCCGCTAACAGTGGAGTATTGGATAAAATATTGTTCAAAACGGGGATGGTAAAAAGATAGAGGGAGAAACAATTCATAGTGATAATATTGTAATTTTCCACCGCTAACAGTGGGGTATTGGATAAAATATTGTTCAAATTGGGGATGGTAAAAAGATAGAGGGAGAAACAATTCATAGTGATAATATTGTAATTTTCCACCGCTAACAGTGGAGTATTGGATAAAATATTGTTCAAATTGGGGATGGTAAAAAGATAGAGGGAGAAACAATT
>NW_013678511.1:1170-5999 GCF_000517525.1 Limulus polyphemus | reverse complement strand
GTGTGTGTGTGTGTGTGTGTGTGTGTGTGTGTGTAATATGTGTAATAAAAAATATTTTAGTAGAAATTCCATTGTCAGTCTTTGATGTCACCTTAAAGTCATAGCGGATAATGTCTGTGATAATAGCTCCCATCTATCAGACACAATCCAAACGCTGATGTTAAACTAGCCAGAAAAAAATGGAAAATTATTTAAAGGTATGGATTTGAGTGCTTACACCCACGACGTCTCAACTCCTACTGTCCTTCACTGTCTGAAGCCATTTGTGGGAAAATACCTTTTGTGTCACTAGAGGCCGTTAGCTACTTTTAAATAGCTAAATTTTAAATTACAATTTTATTCAGTTTACCGGGATGGAAAGACTAACGTCAAGTAGTTGGGCTTGTCTTTTAAGGGTAACTGCCTTCCCACAACTGGCTGCGGACAGTAAAGAGCAGTAGGAGTTGTGGGTGTAAGCACTCAACTCCATACCCTTGATTGATTTTCCATGTTCGCTGACTAGTTTAACATCAGCGTTTGGATTTTGTCTGATAGATGGGATATCCCAATACTATTGGGAGCTATTATCACAGGCATTATTCGCTATGACTTTAAGGTGACAACAAGGACTGATAAAGGAATCTCTACTAAAATCTTGTTAATGCTTATTTTATATTAAGTTCATTACTGTTTTATAGTGTTGACTTTAATCGCCTATTAACAATTAATGTAATTAATAGTATTGAAGCTATTTATTTCATTATATATGTGTGTAAGTATATAACCAAAAGATCAATAATATGCACTCGTAGATACGACTAACAAAACACTAGATTATCATACTGTTATAATTTTTTCTCTCCTTTATTACTTTATTCTACCCGTTTCGTGACTTCAAAGGTCACTCTTCAGGAAATAGTTTTACTGAGAATCTATAAAAACTAACCGCTTTTCAACTAAACACAAATAATTTAAGTTAAATACATATACTTTATATTATACATCTCTACTCAGGTCATTAAAAGATTTCAAACATCTATTGGATCATTACGTTCTTTTATTCAGTGCTTGGTTAACTGTTGTCAGTATGGGATCACTCAGAATACGATATGATATACCGCACACACTAATATAACCCAATTTAACTGTTGTCAGTATGGGATCACTCAGAATACGATATAAAATACAGCACACACTAATATAACCCAATTTAACTGTTGTCAGTATGGAATCACTCAGAGTACGATATGGTATACCCCATACACTAATATAACTTAGTTGTTTTTTTTATTCAGTGCTTGGTTAACTGTTATCAGTAATCACTCAGAATACGATATGATATACCCAATACACTAATATAACCTAGTTTATAAATATTTTTGTTAGTGGTTAGGGATATCTGGAAGATTCCCTTTGTTGTTGTGTTCTTTTTTTTTTTCACATAAATTCTAAAGCACCAAATTATGTGAGTTTTTCAGGAAGAATATACCTTTTAAATCAACGTTTAGAATATATATTATACTAAACATTATTTCAAGTAGTAGGGTCGTGATTTGTGTTTAGTTGTATCTATATGTGGGTGTGTTATTGAAGGAAAGAGGGAGATGAAAATATATGTAAGCAAGACTGGCCGCTCTGAGTTTAATTAACATATCCAACAGATCGACACGCCGATTTGATAATCTTAGAACTGCTTTGACGTTGTTTCATCGTTCTTGCGCTGTAAAGAAGATAAAGTCTCTCTGCCTTCATTCATAAATACTGAGAAAATAGTCCAGTCAGACTAACGCTGTTTTTTTTATTTACTAATATAGCTATAGTCATATGTGGTATCGGAATAAAAATGTTGTGACTTTATATTACTAGCAGAGTTATAACAGTTTTGTATAAATACACGACTATATGGACTTCATCTGAATGTTACTTTTATTAGATTAAGCGTGGTCTATGTGTTAGCCTAACATACTGTGGATCCAAAGATTTATGATACGCATTCCGCTGCCGCAATATTGCGCTTTGCAATTTGGGAGGGGGGGGGGGTCGGTGAGAGCGTTGTAAGAATTGGCGGTTGGTGCTGTCGACTAACTGCATTTCCTCTAGTCTATCAGTTCAACGTTAGGGACGGCTGGCGCGGATAGCCCTTAAGTATCTTGCGCGAAATTAAAATCAAACTTGATAACCAAAAGAAGACTGTATAGACAAAACAATAGAAAATAAATAATCCAAAACAGTGCTACTTAGATAAATGTTTTGAAACTTTAAATGGACTGAGAGACTTCATAAGCTGCATTGGCGTTTAATTAAGTGACTTTTTAAAACACCGACATGACTATAACAAAAAAAAATGCAATTAGTAAAACACAGAATAATAACCATGTGACTGATTTTGTTGTTGTTTATTTCTCTTAGTTTATACAAATGTGAAACTAAGTGGAAATTTAACGAGTGTAATCTTTCGGTCAGTTTTTTTTTTCAAGTTGACTCAAGACCTAAAAAAAATTATAGTTTACGTACGTATGTCTGGTCTGGGTCGGTGTTCAGTTGTGTTGTTCGCGACGTGAGGCCCCCAGTGACGCAGCGCTATGTCTGCGGACTTACAAAGCTTGAAACCGGGTTTCGATACCCGTGGTGGGCAAAGCACAGATAGCCCATCGTGGAGCTTTGTGTTTAACTACAAACAAAGCGACCTGGGAGGGTCAGCTGTAATCTAGTCCTCTTTCTTCCTCCTTTACGGTTTCTATTTTCAGACAAATGCTATATGACCACTTCACGAGATCAGGGCTCAAACACTAAGTTAAATACATTGATACTAATGTCCTATTCAGAGCGTAGTCTAGTTATTTTGGTCGGTATTTAGGTCTTGTAGACCTGGGAGGGTCAGGTATATTTGACCTCTTCCTCCCTCTGCTAGATGGTGAATGGTTTCTGGATAATATTATTTTAATTACTACATGAGGGCCACAGTATTCCCGCACTAACTTTGACCCCTTTCAGGGCAATGTCCACGTAGGTAATTACAGTAATAGTCATGTGATAAAATCACTTTCTCTTAATTCGTTATTGCAAAACTTCTGCACACCACGAACAGTTCCACGTGTGTTCATCACATTTTCATTCATTCTGAATCATCCCGAGAGCCTTGCACATATACACCCTTTTAATGCTGTCGTAGCAGCTTAAACTACAGGACACAGAACACTATGGTATTCGTTTATTGAATTTCGCGCAAAACTACTCGAGAGCTATCCGCGCCAGCCGTCCCTAATTCCGAAGCGATAGACTACGCTACTCTTCTATCAACGAATCATAGCGGCTGAAAAGGTGAACATGTTCGGTGACGAAGATTCGAACCCACGACCTGTAGATTGCGAATCGAGTGCTCTAACCACCAGGTCATGCTAGGCCTAGTTATTAAGAGCTCACATATAGGTCTTAGAAATCCACATTCATTCTACACATTTATATAAATCATTTATCACTTCTCACCGAAGGTTTAAGGTAAGTCCTCCGGTGGCTTAGCAGTAAACTTGAAGAGCTTATAACGCTAATATTCGAGTTCGATCCCCATGGTGGACACAGCACAGTAGCCCACTTTATAGCTTTGCGCTGAAAGGAAACAAGCCCCACCAGTTTAAAGTAATTTTCTCATTTGAGTGTGTTTAATGTTAACAGATCTCCTTAATTCAAAATTGCTTTGTTGTTCCTAACATTATCTAATAACACAATATTCGCTCTTCAACTATAATGCTGTGTACGCCTGTTAAACCAAAATTTCTGTGTTAAAAAACAACAAAAAAAACATTTTTTTATCAACATATTACTCGTTTATTTATGTCAAATCATTTAATAAGCGTAAATTTCCTTGTGCAGCCTTTGGATTATGTAATAACTGGTTATTGTTGAATCTTGTCTTAAAAGTATCGTTGTTAATGTTGACGTGGCCATGTGCTTTTTACATTGTTGTGAAACGTAAGTAGGTTGTTATGGTGATGTGTTTGAAGCGCTTATACTTTCTGTCTTTCAACACCTGATCAAAAATGACGTGGCCAGGTTGTAGTGGAAACTGCGTGATTCACGAGCTGGTCTAATCTTATTTTGAAGTTATCATGCGTAAACTATAGACTATAAACCATTTACTTCTTCATATAAGATTTACTTTTCGAGATTTTACGATAAATTATTGACACATTTCTTGATATTTTAGTGTTGTGGACGAAGTATAAATTTGTGGAGAAAATTATTGTTGTTCAACCCCGAAGTAAGCAATGCCTTAAATGTATTGTATATATATATATATATATATATATTTAAATATGTTGTGCAATTATTGTTTAAAAGTATTGTACTACCACATAAAGTCATTAAATGTATTTTCATTTCAAGGCATTCGTCTCATATTTTGTTAATCAAGGTACTATTTCGTAGTACAACTAAAAGATTTATGAAAAAATAAGAAAAAAATACTTGTACACCTTTACGCGTGAATTTTTTTTTTTTTTTTTTTTGCTCGAGTGGAAGGCTTTATACAAGGTAGCGCAAAGATCGTGCTCCCTGGGGAGTTTGAAGAACAATAAACAAAGTAATTATTGTTTGTTAATTAAAGTAAGTATTTGAATTGCTGGCAGTTAACTTCGAATCAGTACTTGCTTTGACTCCCTGGGGAGTTTGAAGAACAATAAACAAAAGTAATTATTGTTTGTTAATTAAAGTAAGTATTTGAATTGCTGGCAATTAACTTCGAATCAGTACTTGCTTTGAAGTTAACGGTCAGCGATTCGAACATTTACTTCAATAAACACGGGGGCGTAACAAGAGGGGGCAAGGAGCTGTCGCCCCCTGGCGCAGGTGTG
>NW_013678511.1:0-802 GCF_000517525.1 Limulus polyphemus | reverse complement strand
ACTGAAATACAGTGAGACCAAACTGACGTACAGAAGTAAATTACACTATTCCATCATACATCTGTAGATCGAATACAGTGTTACGATAGCGGAAGTCACGTGACTCTCGTAACACGTGATGAGTTTCTAGAAGGATCATGAAGGTTTGAGTGTTTGCCAGACGCTCTCTATTTTAGTATATAAACCCGGCAAACGATGGCAGATAGTGATAAAGAGATAGATAATTGAGTCAAGCGAGCAGTAGTGACCGTAAGTAAAGTGCGTAAATAGTTGTGAATTATAGCGTGTGTTTAAGTGAAAGTGACTGTGGAAATTAAGTGTGTTGCAAAGTTGTATTGAGAAAAAATATACTAGTTTTATTTAAGAAATGACTTGTATCGCTTAAGTTCCTCGGGAAGAATTTATACCGGAAATTAACAAACGACCAGATAGCAACTATTTGGTGTCAGAGAGTGGGACGAAAAAAAGAAAAAAAAAGAAGATGGAAACGAGAAGTGGCAAATCAAACTACAGCTTAGAAGATTTGATGGCAGCAATACAAGAACAGCAAACGAAACAAAAACAGAGATTACAGCAGTAGTTTGGAGGAAAAAAAAAGAAACAAGAAGAACGAGAAAGGAAACAAGAAGAGAGACAACAGCAGTGTCAAGAAAACCTGCAACAGTGGAAGCTCGAACAGCAAAATAAACAAGCGAGACTACAGCAGTGGTTGGAGGAGAAAGAAAATAAACAAGAAGAAAGCCAGTACACACAAATGGAAAAGATTAATAAATTTCAAAGTGAATTAAATACATTAAAGGAT
>NW_013678510.1:6229-10080 GCF_000517525.1 Limulus polyphemus | reverse complement strand
AAAAAGACACGTTAGTTGTACCATACGACAACAATATAAAAAGACACGTTAGTTGTACCATACGACAACAATATAAAAAGACACGTTAGTTGTACCATACGACGACAATATAAAAAGACACGTTAGTTGTACCATACGATGACAATATAAAAACACACGTTAGTTGTACCATACAACGACAATATAAAAAGACACGTTAGTTGTACCATACGACGACAATATAAAAACACACGTAAGACCTACATTTGTAGGTATCTACAACGGGCAGTTGCTGTCCATTTGAAACTCAGATTCAGAATATAAAGTAGTGGTGAAGACTTTACTCGGAAAACATCTTTACCTTCTGCCTATTATTTATTTTTGTATGTTTGTTGTTATGTGCACTAAACAATGGGCTAACTAATTTTAGAGTAAAAAGCCCACTGAGCCACACGGCGATTTTCTGTTTCAATATGTAGGTTTATTACATTTATACATTAATCACCTTTCCCGAAAAGTTCCTGGTGTAACCTTATTATTCGAGGTTATAAGATTAAAAAGAAAAAAGAAATCAGGACTGTATTTTCCGAAACGTTTTAATACCGATATTATATTAATCTTTTTCTCGGAAAATTATATTTCCGTTCTTCTGCTTTCTATTTTTTCTTCAGTTTTAGTGGTACTTAGAAAACAAAAAGAACAGTTCCGAGTATGCCTCTGTCATCTCTTAGTTTGTACGTTGGTTGATGTGCCTAAATCAACTTTAATGTTAATCCTAAAATAGGTTTTAAACAACTTTTTCTAAATTATTTATGCCCCAAATCCGTTATAGCTTGGACTCCTAAGAACATAGAAACCATAAAAAAGACCCCCAGGAGATCAACGATAAGTTTGGGGATTTACAACTCTAAAATTCGAGTAAAAAGAAGTTGATAGGACGATAAAATGTAGGGTTAAACTTCAAAACTTTGGTATAAAAGAACGTATAATCCTACTCTGCACACAGGAATATAACATGTAAACAGTGGTTCTCAGTCTGTGTTCCACGATCTACTGGTGGTTCGAGGACTCTCCTTTCAGGTGGTCCATGGAAAGGCTGTGTATTTAACGAAAATGTAGCAGCAGAGCCAACTGTAGTTCGTGAATAAAAACTATTGATATTCTCGAATAACAAAGAATGAGAACCCTGACGAAAACCAGACTCTACACACGAAACAAATACTTGTAAAATTACTATATATTATAGATGAGGAATTATATCTCAAAACTGTGTCATGTATTGCTGAAGTATGGTGTCATACTAAACAGGATACTATATATCAGTCCGACGTATGGTACACCTTTTTACAGACGATAAGGAATTACAGTTCTTAATGATGAACTTCTAACGATGATACGGTTAACTTATGTCATGAAACAAGATTAAGTTTGAATACCTAATGTTCTTTGTTGGTTCGTTTTAGCACAAAGTTCCGCAACTGACTAGCTCCTGTGGTTTACCACCGGGATCATTCTCCGAATTCTAACGTCATAAGCCCTGAACCACCGGAAACAAGTACGAAACGTAATCTTGTTCGCAACCAAAGGGTTCAATATACGCAATTAACTTGTAGCACAACAGAAGACTAAAAATTGGGTTTCGATACCCGCGGTAAGCACAGCTCAGAAAGCACATCGTGTACTTTTGTGTTTTATAACAAACAAATATCAAGTGAGTGATACATGTATATTGTTGTATACGTCACTTTCAGTGATACATGTATATTGTTGTTTACGTCACTGCCAGTAATTCATGTACATCGTTGTATACGTCACTGTCAGTAGTACATACACATTGTTGTATACGTCACTGTCAGTGATACATGTACAGTGTTGTATACGTCACTGTAAGTAGTACATGTACATTGTTGTATACGTCACTGTAAGTAGAACATATACATTGTTGTATACGTCACTGTTAGTGATACATGTACATTGTTGTATACGTCACTGTAAGTGATGCTAGTTTACTGTGTTTATTATTCTCGATAGTTTATCAGACTTTGGTATTGTGTATTTTCAACTTGAGCCGCCATCTTACGTACAGCGTGATCTATACGGCTAGAGAGGGGACAACAAATTGGTAGACTTTCCCCTCCAACCCCCTTTCAGATCGAAGGAACCCTCAATTAAGAGGAATTTCTTTTAAATAATCACAAATTGGATGTCTCATTAAAAGAAACGTGTTTGCAGCTATGTCACTATGGAACAGCGAGTTTAGTCGTTCCATATATACATGCTACTTTGTAATTTGTCTTTAACACATTCTTTTTCGTTCATAAATATTTGCTGGGTCAGTGTTAACAAACAAATTCATTGTCATTACTTTTACATGTTAGCAATAAAATTTTATTTGTAATCCACCCGTCGCATGGATTTATGTATAGCTCAAACTATCGTTAGTAAATAGTACTGAATTCTATTTGATTTACCAAGTATGACCTGGGTCTTTAATCCGGCCCTGTATAGATCATTTGGAAGGCAGCCAGCAGCAGCCGCTGAAAGAAATACTTTCTCCGGCTTTATATCGAATAACTAGATTCCTTGCTAATGAAATTACGAGGTTTGCTCAGCAGTATCACAAGGTGAACCTTGTATTTCCGGAACGCAGCCCGATTCTTCCAACATTCTTCAATGTATGTTCACATATTTAAAGTGTGATTTCACATTTTTCAGTAGTTTTCTTGTTAAACTACAGAACAAAGGTTCTTCACCTAACTTTAAGTAATTCTGTCTCTTCTCTGGCACGTACTGTTATCAAGTTTAGAATTGATCGACGAGAGAAGAAGGTTCTTGTTGTGCTGTTCCACACGTCATTAAAACGAGTTAAAGTAATATTTGTTTCCTCCAAGTAAACAACATGTGTTTATTACTATTGTATTACTGCTTGCTGTATACATTAGGTCCGACTCTGATTAGCGATAGCTCAACTTCTCTCGTCTGGATGTTCACATATTAGAACACATTATATTGGGTTCTTACAATTATTAATATAACTTTCTCAAGTTGTCGCTATAGTTGTTACTTCCGCTCGTGGAACGATAAGACTAGCTTACTCGATCTGCTGACTGATAGTAAAGTTAATTCAGCACTGGATTTGCCAGATGTACTTCACAAGTTCTTAGACATACATCGTGACAAGTATAGAAATTTGTTTTTCAATTTCTGCAGCCTCTATCCGAATACACCTAACTTGGGCTAATGGGCACGAGACTGTTTTTGACACTAAGTTCTTTGCTTAATTTAATATTTTAGGTTCATACAGAGTAAAATTATAGATGGTTGTCCAAAGGTTAATATTGAAACTCAAATATGAAGTCAATATTCACCCCAAAACCATATTGTCATTTAGAAATAGTGAAGTTATCTTAAATAATTCTTTGCTAATTACCAATAAATAGTTACTTCAAAACAGTGAAATAATCTTAAACAATTCTTTGTTAACTACCAAAAATATTGTTACTTAGAAATAGAGAAATAATCTCAAACAATTCTTTGTTAATTACCAAAAATATTGTTACTTAGAATTAGTGAAATAATCTCAAACAATTCTTTGTTAACTACCAAAAATATTGTTACTTAGAAATAGAGAAATAATCTCAAACAATTCTTTGTTAATTACCAAAAATATTGTTACTTAGAAATAGGGAAATAATCTCAAACAATTCTTTATTAATTACCAAAAATATTGTTACTTAGAAATAGTGAAATAATCTTAAACAATTCTTTATTAATTACCAAAAATATTGTTACTTAGAAATAGTGAAATAATCTTAAACAATTCTTTATTAATTACCAAAAATATTGTTACTTAGAAATAGTGAAATAATCTT
>NW_013678510.1:0-5385 GCF_000517525.1 Limulus polyphemus | reverse complement strand
TACTTGGAGTAATAATAATAATAATACATATAGTTTAGTTTTACTTGGCGTAATAATAATCCATATAGTTTAGTTTTACTTGGAGTAATAATAATCCATATAATTTAGTTATACTTGGAGTAATAATAATAATAATACATATAATTTAGTTTTACTTGGCGTAATAATAATACATATAGTTTAGTTTTACTTGGCGTAATAATAATCTAAATAGTTTAGTTTTACTTGGCGTAATGATAATCCATATAGTTAAGTTTTACTTGGTGTAATAATAATCCAAATAGTTTAGTTTTACTTGGCGTAATAATAATCCATATATTTTAGTTTTACTTGGTGTAATAATAATCCATATAGTTTAGTTTTACTTGGCGTAATAATAATTATATGGATTATTATTACGCCAAGTAAAACTAACTATATGGATTATTATTACGCCAAGTAAAACTAAACTATATGCTGTAGACTGATCCTTTCGATAGAACAAGACTCATAGATATCCTGTACAAGTTACTGTAAAAAATACTATCACTGATAATGGAGTTTTAATTAACAAACAACAAATAAATAACTAATACTTTCAACATCAACGGTATCTTATGCAACACATGGGCTGAAATCCCAAGTTAAAGACCACAGGATTCAAGCATACTCACCCCTAATTTAAACTATATAGATTATTATTACGCCAAGTAAAACTAAACTATATGGATTATTATTACACCAAGTAAAACTAAACTATATGGATTATTATTACACCAAGTAAAACTAAAATATATGGATTATTATTACACCAAGTAAAACTTAACTGTGTGGATTATTATTTCGCCAAGTAAAACTAAACTATATTGATTATTATTACGCCAAGTAAAACTAAAATATATGGATTATTATTACGCCAAGTAAAACTTAACTATATGGATTATTATTACGCCAAGTAAAACTAAGCTATATGGATTATTATTACGCCAAGTAAAACTAAACAGCAAGAATAGTCATTCATGAATATTCATGTTTTGCGCTTTAATCAAGTTTCGACATAATTAAACACTTGAAGAGCAATTTTAATTTTTTAAGAAACGCCCTCCATTAGAGAATACACCAGTTCATTTGTTTTGTTTCTTTCAGATTTTTCGCTCAAACCGATACAAGACAGGTATTATCTACGCATATCTGTCCTTAACTTTTAACTGATAGACTACAAGGGAGGTAACCAGTCAACAGCACCCACCGCCAACTCTTGGGCTACTCTTTTCTGTTCCAAAAGTAGTATTCGACCGTGGTTCTTATAGATCGTCCACGGTGCGAAGTGCATTTTTGTGACAACAGGACGCGAACTTTGAATCTGCGGATTCACAGTCCAGGCACGCTAACGATTAGGCTCTCTCCTGTCCAAGGCCTCCCCTCAAAAAATTAACGTTGCGATTTAAGTTATTATAATTCATATTCCAGTGTAACGCTCCACCAACAAAGGTTTTCCACGCTTGAATAACGTTGTATATTTGAAACACTTGAGGATGGGTGTTTAATCAAAACTGGAAGATTTTAAATGAAATATAACAAATAGAAGAAAAACTTCTATCTTACGGCTTAAGGGTCGAGCGTGGCCAAGTGATTGGTATGCCTGGACATTTTAAATACCTTTTAAAGGGACATACTTCCTACGAATGTACGTTGTTAGATGAATTGATGTTTGAAATTTACCGATTTGGTTAAAAACAAATTTACCGTCGTAGTATTTTTACTATTTGAAGTTTCTAATGTTACGTGGGCTTGGCGTGACCTACTACTTAACATGGCCGAACTGTGATCCAAAGAATTCGTGGCTCGCAACACATTGCTACAAAAACACGCTTGGCACTCTGGGACCATGGGTGCATTTTAAGAGTAACCGCCAAATCCCACTATTCGACCAGACAAGAGTAGCCTAAAAGTTGGCGGTGGGTGCTGTTGACCAGCTGATTTTCTCATTATTCTACGAGTTCAGAATTAAGGATGGCTTTGCACGCATATGTATGGTCTTCGTGTGGCTTTGCACGAGATTCTGAAACAAACTTATGTGTTAACATTCAGAGAACAGGTCATATTTCTGTTCTTAACATTTCGAGGCTATATAATTGGTCCCTCAATTACTGCAAGCATTAATTAAAGAACGTACAATTATTGTTTTTCACTCAGTGTGTTGCTCTAATTAATCTGATTCTTTAATTGAGTAGATTCCATGTGCAGCAACTCTCCAATACAGAACGTACGAAACTGTGGTTAACGTAAGAAGAAAATCGTGTAATTAATCGTATACAATTGAACAGTTTCTTTATGTTTCTCCCAAAACCATACAGGAGCTATCTGCGCATAACCACCTCTAGAGGGAATGCAGCTAGTCATCAGCACCCACCGCCAACAAGTCTAATCCAATAATGGGATTTGAAAGTCACTCTCATAAATAACCACGGCTTCGTAGTGTGGGGGAGCGAAAGGGATCTCGAACCACGAATCCACAGATTCTGGGCACTCGAGCCACGCCCTGCCCACAGTCGAACGGAACGCTGTGAGACAGCGTTTTACAGTTCGATGATACTGAACAAAAAAAATCTCAATATGACCAGTTTAATACGTCATTATACCTACAAACGTTTCTTACTATGCACAAGTAAATACCCAGATGTTATAGTTAGTTTGACTTGAAGCCGTTCATAATTTTACTTAGAAAGAGTGAAATAATCTGAAACAATCCTTTGTTAATTACCAGCTGGAACCTTTAATTTTATTGTTGACCTCTATACTCGTCCCAAGCGGACCTCACAGAGTAAGGATTATTCCGCGTTCCATAGATATCACATATAGCAATGGTACTGACAAGTATAGTATGAGACAAATCTAAACACAAATCTTTCTTTCAGAACTTCCTCTGTTAAACATCGGGTTCAAGAACCATAAAATAATGGTTTTATTTTATTAAGTTAAGCAAAATTCGTATATTGCCTATACAGCCACGGGCAATAATGGTGAACAGTGTAGGGTGTGATGGTAACCTCTTACCTTCTAATAAGTATTTAGATAAATTCCGCTGCACGATGACGTCATAAACTTTAATGGGAGAATGCTTTTAACAAACTAGTCGGAATCGGTTTTTTTTTCTGTGGATAAAAACTGCAAGCAGTTTCTTTTCTACACTTTAGATAAAGCACTCAACCGTTAAGTGTCAAAGTAGATATTAAAACCGATGTGATAAAAATTCAAAATATGCACTGGAAGGTCATAAACGATAACCCCCGTACAGTGCACTTCAAACAGTTCCAACTCTGCTTTTATTGGCAAGTATTGACGGGTAATTAATGTAATTCCCCTTTTTGTTCCACACAGTAAAAAGTCTTAAGAAGTACTGAAACGTATCGATAGGTGAACACAATGGTAGTGTCATGTTTTTCATCACAGATATTTCTAAACAGTTGGTGAAATGTTTGTTGCTGTTGCACATTTGATTTATTGTAGCATAAGGGTGCTGTGTTCGCCACTATGATCGAACCCCAAGTTCTACCGTTATAAATCCTCAAATTTACCACTAAGCCAGCCACTGAGAAACGTTTGTTTTTAAACCCGGCGGGCGTAGTTCTACAACATATTGTTACGTATCTGCTTGTTTGTTAATTTCCCGTAGAAATTCTTTCCGAGGAACTTCAGTGATACAAGTCCTTTCTTGATTAAACCAATTTATTCTTCTTCGATACAACTTTTAATACACAGTCATTTCACAGTCAGTACGTATCTCGTCACTCTGAACTTAATAACTTTTATAACACACGCTATAAATCACAGCGATTCCAAGCTCGATAACTTCGCTCTATGCGACTGCAAAACACAGAAACAGAATCGACTTACTGTGACTACTATTTGCTTGACTCCATTATTTACCCAGCTGGATTTCTTTGCCAGGCTTATATACTAAAAAAATGGGACATCTAGATCACACTCGAGCTGCCGGGCAAATTCATGATCATTCGAGAAACTCCAGCGCGCATGCTCCCAGGGTCACGTGACTTCCGCTGTCGTAACAATATTATTGGGTTAAGTTAATTCCTTGTTATCATTGTAGCATTACTAATAATTGAAAGTTTCATATTATGTATTGTTACGGGAGGGTTTGTGGAAAACAACAACAACAGTAATTCATAATGCTGTAATAACAATGCCCTATTTATTTTGTATTTCACACGCACACACACTATTCCAGTAAAAGTGTAGAATATGTAATCTTTATTATCAAAATTAATTTATGTATTACTATTAAAATCTATTTACTGTATTGGACTAATCATAGTTTTACTGTTTCAAATGGAAAAATCACAGTTCGTTGGAGCGAACTTTTTGTGTAGGCCTAATCGTGCAGTATAATTTACTGTTTTAAGTGGCTGGAACAGCAAACAACCAGTGAATTATGTACTTTATAAAGTACTAAAATCACAAAATGTCGTTTTTATGTCTACCACCTTACATTTTGTACTTTGTCTACACGACACTGTAGTATTTCTACAAAACATACGATTCCATTATCATTGGACCCAGAAGTTTGAGTATTACGTCACGGTGACGTCACACTTAACGCTTTTAACTGGAAAGTTTTTTAATGCTCAGAAGTCAGTATTTCTAAACCTAACCAAAATGAATGTGTTTAAAAACAAAAAATCTCTGTTTTTTATTCCTAGAATCACTTAATGAGGTCCATATCCCATTTAAACTATTTATGTACTACACAGCATGTTTTTGTTGGTTACAAGGCCCGTAATGACATAGTAGCCACAAAAGTATACCATTAATATGGAAATGGAGCCCACAAATTGCTACTGGTATTCTACAGAGAAATTTAACGATTTCGCGCTTTTTTGTCAATTCTATGTAGAGAGTGTTTGTTGTAAAAGACATAACTGTAAAATTACACAGTATGATACACTACCGCTAATAGAACGTAACAAAAACGAATAAGTAATTAGCAGATTCAACATAAACAATCGTCTAGTTACCGACACGGTTCAACAAGAATACGTTCAGGCTTTGCGGTGAGAGACGCTGTATACTAGTTTATTACAAGCTTCTCATTGGCTTATCCATAAATAAAAATGTTATTTAAGGTTTTATTAATTAAAAACAAAACTTTTATCCGGAAAATGAAAGAAACTTTTAGCATTTCTTTCCTGTTTTTTTTAAGATTTAAGTATGAACAGCTTCAAGTCAAACTAACTATAACATCTGAGTATTTAATTATGAACGGCTTCAAGTCAAACTAACTATAACATCTGTGTATTTCAATATTTTTGGTACAATTCTTTGTTAACCTTAGAAATAGTGAAATAATCTTAAATTACAATATTTTTGGTAATTAATAAAGAATTG
>NW_013678509.1:5025-10200 GCF_000517525.1 Limulus polyphemus | reverse complement strand
CCAAATTTTTAGAGTAATAACATTTCACTTATTATATTAAAGTGAATACTCCAATCCAAACTCTTGTAAAATAAAACAACTTACTGGAAATTACTTTCAAAACATTTCTTTTTAAATTTGAAATCCTTTTTATTTTGGTACACGGAATACTTCCTACAACGCTAAAACACCATACATTAAAGAGTGCTTGGCTGGCACTTCACTGGAAAACAGGTTAAAATGAAACTGCCTGTAGATTATTGGCAATCAGATGATAAACGTATCCTAGATAGGAGGCTCATTCCTTGTAAAATCTGCAAAGGATGCTTTGAATCTGTTAGACAGAAGAAGTTCAATGAAGAGCAAAGCTTAACAACATGCAAGTTTACTAGAACTAGAAAACCTAGTATTATAAAGTGGATGAGCATCCTTTGGGGGATTTAATTGTTAAAGTTTGAGCAAGTAAACATGTCCTAATATATGAAATAAAAATAGCGGTTTCTAGCGTTGTAAGTCCGCAGACATACCGCTTTGCTACTGGGGGGCCTCTACATTGTGACTTCCAGTGACCTGAAAGTGTTAATTTTCTAAAGCCCTCAAAGTAACTCTTTGGAACTCTTATGCCCCCCCCCAAATTAAAACACCCCTTCTACACAAAGACGTTTTCAAGAAACATTAATAACACCTATGTGCCGTGTTAGTTGATCTTATTTCTAACCACTCAGTATTTACTTAACAAACAAATGTTCAAAACTGAAAGACATGTATACGGCCGTCTAATTACTGGAATTAGCAATGATATCTCGTTCTCTCCCCCCCCCCCCGGTACTGGTTTGTTTGTGTGTAGAAACAGATCGTTTCACTGGGATGATATACAGTGACAATATTGCTGAGTATATGGCCTATAAAAATGTGAAGTAACAGCATTTTAAATGTTCGTGTTCTGCTGTTGTTGAATAATAGATAAAACGCACTGATGATCTTTCAGTTAACAAAATGTGCAAATGAAGAGCATACAAATTACCGTGTGGTCTAACCAGCTCTGCATACATATCTTACCATTTAGGCATCAAAGAGGTTAAGTACTTTTAAAATAAAAAAATTCTATGTATGTTACTAGCTAAACGTAAAGAGTGATTTTTCATACGAATTTCTCTGATATTTTAGCTAAAGATAAATGTTTGACATTATAAATACTATTATTTCTAAGATTGACGTATCACTATTTTAAATAATGGAACGATTTTTGTCATTTTAAGTACAGAAGTGTTAGTTGGAGCCTAATAATTGTCAACTTTCTCAGACAAGATAAGACTACGAATGTTCAACGTTCATTTGTATTACCCCAAGAACAATATAGATAAAATAAATTTAATTAAAGAAATAACTGGAATAAATAAATAAATAAAGATGATGTTGATTCATCTATTGAACCTTGAAGTTATGAATCTAGGCCATGGTAATAGCCTCACTCAAATAGCAAAATATACGTGTACGTGTACATTGATTTGGATAACAAAATGTTCCAGTGAATCTTGCTGGTATGTAGGACATGCTGACCCTTAAGTTGAATGTGATTCTGTTTATATGTTATAGCAGATCAAATTAAGGCAGTCTGTATGGCGCTGGCATTGAGATGACGTCAGAAATATGCTGTCAGCTACATTTAAGCTTTCACTTGATGAAAATCAAATTAATACATTTACATTCTTACACAACGCAAACACACTGAGAGATTGGATAATTTAAAAACACGCTGAAATAACAATAAAAATATATAAATATCCCAATTATATTCACTAGTCCTTAACCGTTTCCTACACTTTATATACGCATATATATATTTTATGTTTTCCGTACATTATTATGGTTTATCTCATCTACGTATTTTGTAATTTCTTCAAGAAATGTTATACGAACGCACTTGTCCTCCAGTGGTTCATACTTAACTTCCCAGACTTATAACGATAAAATTAGAGGGTTTGAGTCCTCGTGGTGGACAGATCATAGATTTACAGCTATTCCATCGGGGGAAACAAATAAACGATTATACTTAGCACTTTGCTATTAGTTTAGCAATATGTTCAAACCTTATTTCTATCGAAATCAATATTTTTTTATTTATGTAGTTGCATAATCATCAATGTTTGTATTTTTTATTTTCCAAAAGCACTCGAGCTATCGGGTTTATTTTTGTAATAAATCAGTAAGATATTTAAACTTAACTGTAAACTTTTATAATACGTAATAATGTTATTAATAGTAATTCTCACATACCAGAATTAAAATAAACAATACATTAAAAGATGAAAACAATTTAAATATTAGCTCCAAAAACTGTCTGGCATATGCGAAAGATAATAGTCAAAATATTGTTTACTCACCTGAGCATTTTATTTATTTTCGTCCTGAATTTCTCGTTTACGAAAACTTGCTTCTGAGAGAAGGCATGTGCTGGTGTGAGGTGTGGTTGTAATCAGTTTTTGAAAGAAACGTTGTTTTAAGAACGATTTCGATCATTTCTAGATTTTCGTATTTGTTTTTAGGTTATATTTCGCTAAAACAACTTATTAATTCCTTTAATATTCGATGAAGTATTTTAGTGCACTAAGGCAATGACTTCTTAAGGAATTCAAAGAAAATAGCTTCAAAAAATTGTTCAGGGAAGCGGATAGTTGTTATCATGCTTGACTTGCTCAGCGAACAGTATGTAGTATGCAAGCGCCATCTGACGAAAAACGCTATCATAATCTAATGTATTTTCATATGTATGCAATAAGTGGCACTTCAGTTATATTGTTTCTTACAATTTTTCTTCGTAACTGTTTAAAGATTGAAATGGAATATTAATGTGTAATAAAAACAGATATTAGATATTTATTTTATAACAAAAGCATAATCATAAGCAAAGCTTGTCTTCCGCGTGAACCCCTTTCTTCCGTAGTTACGACCTTTGTATTCAGTTGGTGCTTGACGTGGGTTGCTAAAGCCTTTTAAAATTTCGCACGTAGAGGATATGAAATGAAATACTTTTTAAAGGTTTTACGTAAACAGTTGAATAACCAAAAAACCATAAATTACTATATCGATATCATAGAATTTCACTATAATTTATCAAGCTCAGTAACTAAGATGTATTTCGGCCTGGCATAGCCAGATGGTTAGGGTGCTGAGTGTCGCGGGTTCGAATCTCCGTCCCACTACGCATGCTCGCCCTTTCAGCGTGACGGTCAGTCCAACTATTCGTTGGTAAAAGAGTATCGGAAGAGTGTGTGGTGATAACTAGCTTCTTTACCTCTAGTATTACAATGTTAAATTAGAAACGGCTAGTGCAGATAGCTTTTCGCGAAATTCCAAACAAAGCTGCATTTCGGTCTAAAAAAATATGAAATTTGGAGCAGACTAAATACACAACCTCCCTGCTTGAATGGGTGAGAAAACCACTAGGGGGCATTCTGAGCTGTCAATTGATTATTCACATGCCATATATTGAAGAAAGTGTATATAAGGGACTGTTTCTAAAATTCACAAACATCTAATTTGAAACAGTGCAGCATTCAACACACAACAAAAAATCGACGTTTAACTGTTTTTCAATATTTACTTTTAATTAAGAAATTGAATAATATATAATGCTAAAATTGGAATGATAATCTAGTTTGATACCAAACTTATTGACATACATTTATGAAACAGTAGCTCAATAAAATTTCAAATGCGAGTCAACATGTACCAACATGCGCGCGCATCTACGAAAATAGACACCTGCGCGCAAGCACGGAAATGAGCACCTGCGTGCGCAAGTACCAAATTACCCAAGTGCGCGCGCATGTACGAAAATAGAAACCTGCGCGCACATGTAACAAATATTAAAATGTACAAGTATTAAGTTTAAAGTATAGATAACCATCTAGAACCCCCAGTGGCATAGCGGTATGTCTGAGGACTTACAACGCTAGAAACCGGATTTCGAAACCCGTTCTGGGCAGAGCACAGATAGCCCGTGTGTAGCTTTGTGTATAATTAAAACAAACAAACAAACAAAAACTATCTAGAAGTTTAAGTAATACTATATTTTGTGTTATGTTACTTTCGAATTGTAAAAACTGAGAAAATTTTCAAATACTAGTTCTGATACTGCACTATTTGTATCTACGTTTTTGTTCTCTTTAGCATAAGAATAAATAATAAACACGTAAGTTCTATTTGCTATTTTGTTTAGTTCGTATTTATTATGTTTCTTATGTTTTTTTTATAGGTAGTGTTATTCTGATAAAAGAAATTTCAATTGGTTGTGTACAATTTCCAATTATGTTAAGAAAAGGTAAGATTCATTTTAAATATCATTATTACAATATCTCGCTTAAGGCTTATGCAAATTTGTTTCTCTAAATAAACAATAAATCCTTTTCCTAAAGGTAATATTCTTATCAGGCTTTGCTTATTACAATAATTTATTTTTCCAAGGATAAGATTTCCACTACTTACACGACCAGACATGTCAGGCTGCTGAAAGGAAGGTTCAATGTTCACACAGAGATCCTACCGAATATGCTCCATACATTCAGCTGTGTGTTTGTTATAAAAGTAACAGTCGATCTAATTATTCGATTCCAATCTGGAGAAATCTCTTGTAGTGGTGGGTTCTGCTGATTAACTGCCTTCCATTAAATCAGTAATTCAACTTACAGACAGCTGTACCTGAACCTTAGAAGTGGCTGACCTGGTCGTTTAGTCCATGTGCGCATAAGTTGCCGTTCAGGTTGAAAAGACAAATGCTTTTCATGTAACTGATCAGTATTATGTCAATTAATCAAATTCAAAAGATAATAGAACTGATAAAACAGGCCTGTGAATTTAATCTTCATAAAAGTTGTTTTGGTTTGAATAACGGATTTTCCATAATTCAGCTACGCAGATTTCAAAAATAATATTCATTTTTTTCTATCGCACAAGGACTTTTTACATATCGGGAAGAAGAAAAAACTGTTACTTAGATCAAATTATTATTTCTTTTATCCCATTGAAAATTTTTATTATTATGTTTGTTAACAAAGATACAAACAAACTGAAGAAAAAAGAAGAACATTGATGTCAAACAAATATGCATCCTCATTTTGTGTGTGTGAAATCTGCATCTTTTAGTCTCAAAACTATGTGTTGTGGTCTTTCTTTCATGGCGTTTTGTGAAATATC
>NW_013678509.1:0-4065 GCF_000517525.1 Limulus polyphemus | reverse complement strand
ATACACACACACAGAAACACACACACATATATAATACAAATATATCAATGCTCTTTGGAAGTTAGTATGAATAAGAAGTTTTTTAAGACATAAACAAATATTTATAAAAGTTAACAAAAATCCACATAGATTTTTTTTATAAAACATCGTTGTAATTTAGCAAAAAAAAACTGAGTTAGCACACCCGCGATGGAATAACACGTGTATTGCATTTCAATTTAATTTATTTTCTGATTCAAGTTTGGTACAAAAACAATGTCATATAGACTTTACCTAGAGGCCTCATACTCTATAATCAAACTTTGCACTGATTTGCATTAAAACTTTATGTATTAAAGAAAGTAAATATTAAGAAAATAGTCATTAAAACGTTAAATTCATTAACATTTTCAGCTTTAACTATTGTAAATCTATTTTAAAGACAATCAAAATATTAGGCACACAGTGATTTACCTAGGTTTGGCATATGAACTAAATTTAGCGGTTTCTCTCTCTCACGCTTGAAAATATTCAGTTTATGTCAAAGTTAAATATTCTTCACTAATATTCATAAGATTTATATCGAATACCACCGTATTTCTCCCTTTATGTAAAATATTCAAAATATTTACTTTTGTGTTGCCAATGAATTACCTAAATATTGTTATTCCATCGTGGGTGTGCTAACTCGGTTTTTTGTTGTTGTTGTTGTTAAAATTACAACGATGTTTTTAAAAAAATTCTATGTTGATTTTTGTTAACTTTTTATAAAAAATTTGGTTTATATCTCTTAAAAAACTTTTTTATTCATATTAACTTCCAACAAGCATTGAAATATTTCCATTATATATGTGTGTGTGGTTGTTTCTGTGTGTGTGTGTAATACGATTTTAACTGTGCAAGATAAATCACCATTATATACATACCATCCTATATATAAGAACTGAACTAAATGTTTCGACGTCGGATGGCGACTGAATCAAATGTGGAAACAATTTATTTTTTATCATTCCGCATCGTAATTATATTTTAAGGTATGTTTTTCATACCCTTTGTTTTTTTACTATAAAAACTCAAATTTTCTAGTAACACAAATAGTGCTTTTTCGTTGAAAGTAAAGTGAAAATAATTATTCCCTGTTTAAAGTAAATAATTATTTTTTCTCATGTAAACATTTCAAACAATATAACCATCGCAGGCCTGTGTAATTCGTATCTCTAACTGGAAAAGCCGGAGTGTATTACTTAGTAGTGAATTCTCAGGAATTACCGTAGAATACGCTGAATCCGAAAATGGTATCCATTTTTCTCCATCTCGTACAGATTTCTCATAAAAGCAAGTTTGTTTGGAGTTAAGCACAAAGCTATACGATGGGCTATCTGTGCTCTGCCCACGTCGGGTATCGACATACGGATACTAGCATTGTAAGTCCGCAGACATACCGCTGTGCCACTGGGGGGCCATGAAAGAAAGACCACAACACGTAGTTTTGAGACTAAAAGATGCAGATTTCACAGACACACACACACACAAAATCAGGATAAATGAGGATGCATATTTGTTTGACATCAATGTTCTTCTTTTTTCTTCAGTTTGCTTGTATTTTTGTTAACAAACATAATAATAAAAAAAAATCATTGGAATAAACGAAATAATAATTTGATCTAAGTAACAGTTTTTTCTTCTTCCCGATATGTAAAAAGTCCTTGTGTGATAGGAAAAAAATGAATATTATTTTTGAAATCTGCGTAGCTGAATTATGGAAAATCCATTATTCAAACCAAAACAAATTTTATGAAGAATAAATTCGCAGGCCTGTTTTATCAGTTCTATTATCTTTTGAATTTGATTATTTGACATAATACTGATCAGTTACATGAAAAGCATTTGTCTTTTCAACCTGAACGGCACCTTATGCGCACGTGGACTAAACGACCAGGTCAGCCACTTCTAAGGTTCAGGTACAGCTGTCTGTAAGTTAAATTACTGATTTAATGGAAGTCAGCTAATCAGCAGAACCCACCACTACAAGAGATTTCTCCAGATTAAAATCGAAAAATTAGATCGATTGTTACTCTTATAACAAACACACAGCCTAATGTATGGAGCATAGTCGGTAGGATCTCTGTGTGAACATTGAACCTTCCTTTCAGCAGCCTGACACGTCTGGTCGTGTAAGTAAGTTTGTTTGTTTGTTTGTTTGTTTTTGAATTTCGCGCAAAGCTACACGAGGGCTATCTGCGTTAGCAGTCCCTAATTTAGCAGTGTAAGACTAGAGGGAAGGCAGCTAGTCATCACCACCCACCGCCAACTCTTGGGCTACTCTTTTACCAACGAATAGTGGGATTGACCGTCACATCATAACGCTCCCACGGCTGAAAGGGCGAGCATGTTTGGTGTGACAGGGATTCGAACCCTCGACCCTCAGATTGCGAGTCGAGTGCCTTAACCACCTGGCCATGCCGGGCCGTGTAAGTAAGTAGTGGAAATCTTATCCTTGGAAAAATAAATGATAGTAATAAGCAAAGCCTGACAAGAAGATGTAAGTATTTACCCATTACCTTTAGAAAAGGATTTCTTGTTTATTTAGAGAAAACATTTTGCATAAGCCTTAAGCGAGATATTGTAATAATGATATTTAAAATGAATCTTACCTTTTCTTGACATAATTGGAAATTGTACACAACCAATTGAAATTTCTTTTATCAGAATAACACTACCTATAAAAAAAACATAAGAAACATAATAAATACGAACTAAACAAGATAGCAAATAGAATTACGTGTTTATTATTTATTCTTATGCTAAAGAAAATAAAAACATAGCTACAAATAGTGCAGTATCAGAACTAGTATTTGAAAATTTTCTCAGTTCTTATAATTCGAAAGCGACATAACACAAAATATAGTTTTACTTAAATTTTTAGATGGTTACCTATACTTTAAACTTAATACTTGTTTTTATAGTTTTTTGAACTAGCATTAATATTTAATGCTCTATGAATTTGCATTACCATTTTCATTCACATGTTTGTTAATCTTTTTTGAAGGAGAATTAAAAGATATAATCTGTTTTATTTTTAAGGGTTTTATATCAGCTTAGGTGAAATTAGCCCTTTAGATTTTGGTTTTTAAATCATATTTGCTAAGCTATCTAAATCTTGTCATTCCATCGTGTGTGTGTGTGCATAGTCAGTTTTTTGTTAGGTTTACAATTTAGATATACGTAATAAAGAGTTGCTTCAACAGGTCACTTAATCATGCTATAATGTTTTACATTTATACTCCCATATTTATACCTATATTAAATATAATTTGAATCAAGAATATTTTACAAATATAATATTTAATATTTCTGGTATCATTGCCTCATTCTGAACAGTTTAAATGTAATTGCAGTTATTCCCTTCTTTATATATTTTTTGTGCCATCAGTATTACCTGTGGTGTATATAACGTTTAGGTTTGTAAATTTCGTTAGTTTATACTGTGACGGATTTATTATTCTATATTTATTTTAATATCGATGCTTGTTTAAATTAAGTTTATATTTAGAAATGTACATACCATATACTATTAAATATGTATTGCGAAACTCCCGCCCATTCTCTAAAGTTATAGAAGATTCTCGAGTGTAAGAATCAACAATATATGTCTGTACGTAAACGCTAGTGTTACCGTCAGTATTGTTGCGTAATCTGAATTTTCAAGAAACTCTCCACACGCCTATAAATATATCCAACACGACGCGCCCCCCAAAAAAAGAGAGTATATATTATTAGTTTGCTGTAATTGGTGTGCTATAAACTTCGTAAGCTATAACTGTGATTAACGCTTATTAATCGGGATCTTCAGATATATTGACCAGGAACCTTTTTAAATTTCGAACATTACAAATCATTTAACTTCAGTGGATTCTCATCGGACATTAGTACTTTTACAAAAACATTACCTAACGTCATCGGTAAAAATCGGCGTGTGATCAATGAAGAACCCGTTAAGTGAATTGTACCTACGTCAACTCGAAATTAACTCGCTTATCGTCAACTCTCGATAAGATATCAAGGAAGTTCCATACTAGAAAGAAG
>NW_013678508.1:0-9240 GCF_000517525.1 Limulus polyphemus | reverse complement strand
GAATATGTTCAATGAGCTAAAGATACGTCGATCAGCATTGTTTGTACATACCAAATATTGCACATGTCAAGGAACATTTTCGGTGAGTTAAAGATACGTTTACCAGCATTGTTTGTACAACAAAACAATTCACATGTCAAAGAATATGTTCAATGAGCTAAAGATACGTCGATCAGCATTGTTTGTACATGTCAAATATTTCACATGTTAAGGAACATGTTCGGTGAGCTAAAGATACGTGGACCAGCATTGTTTGTACATACCAAATATTTCACAGGTCAATGAACATTTTCGGTGAGCTAAAGTTACGTTGACCAGCATTGTTTGTACATACTAAATATTTAACATGTCAAGGAACATGTTCGGTGAGCTAAAGATACGTGCATCAGCATTCTTTGTATATGTCAAGGAACATTTTCGGTCAGCTAAAGATACGTGGATCAGCATTGTTTGTACATACCAAATACTTCACATGTTAAGGAACATGTTCCGTGAGCTAAAGATACGTGTACCAGCATTGTTTGTACATTAAAAAAATACACATTTCAAGGAACATTTTCGGTGAGCTAAAGACACGTGGACCAGCATTATTTGTCCAACAAAATAATTCACATGTCAAGGAACCTGTTCCGTGAGCTAAAGATACATGGACCAGCATTGTTTGTACATACCAAATATTTCACAGGTCAATGAACATTTTCGGTGAGCTAAAGATACGTAGACCACCATTATTTTTACATACCAAATACTTCACATGTCAAGGAACATGTTCGGTGAGCTAAAGATACGTGGATTAGCATTGTTTGTACATGAAAAATATTGCACATGTCAAGGAACATTTTCGGTGAGCTAAAGATACGTTGACCAGCATTGTTTGTACAATAAGTAATTCACATGTCAATGAACATGTTCCGTGTGCTAAAGTCACGTGTACCAGCATTGTTTGTACAACAAAACAATTCACATGTCAAAGAACGTGTTCGGTGAGCTAAAGATACGTGGACCAGTATTATTTGTACAACAAAATAACACACATGTCATGGAACATTTTCGGTGAGGTAAAGACACGTGGACCAGGATTATTTGTACAACAAAATAATTCACATGTCAAGGAACCTGTTCCGTGAGCTAAAGATACGTTAACCAGCATTGTTTATACAGCAAAACAATTTATATGTCAAAGAACATGTTCCGTGAGCTAAAGATACGTGGACCAGGATTGTTTGTACAAAAAATAATACACATGTCAAGTTACATTTTCGGTGAGGTAAAAACACGTGGACCATCATTATTTGTACAACAAAATAATTCACATGTCAAGGAACCTGATCCGAGAGCTAAAGATACGTTGACCAGCATTGATTGTACAACAAAACAATACACATGTCAAAGAACATGTTCAAGTAAGCTATAGATACGTGGATCAGCATTGTTTGTACATATCAAATATTTTTCATGTTCAAAGAACAATTTCGGTGAGCTAAAGATACGTGGACCAGCATTGTTTTTCATCAAAACAATCCGTATGTGAAGAACATGTTCCGTGAGCTAAAAATACGTTTAGCAGCATGATTTGTACAATAAAACAATTCACATGTCAAAGAACATTTTCCGTGCGCTAAAGATACGTAATTCCACATTGTTTGTACATGTCAAATATTTCACATGTCAAGGAACATAATCCGTGAGCTAAAGATACGTGGACCAGCATTATCTGTACAACAATATAATTCACATGTGAAGGAACCTGTTCCGTGAGCTAAAGATACGTGGACCAGCATTGTTTGTACATACCAAATATTTTACATGTCAAGGAACATTTTCGTCGAGCTAAAGATACGTTGACCAGCATTGTTTGTACAATAAAACAATTCACATATCAAGGAACAAGTTCCGTGAGCTAATAACACGTGTACCAGCATTGTTTGTACAGCAAAACAATTCATAAGTCAAAAAACATGTTCCGTGAGCTAAAGATACGTGGACCAAGATTGTTTGTACAACAAAATAATACACATGTCAAGGTACATTTTCGGTGAGTTAAACACACGTGGACCAGCATTGTTTGTACAACAAAACAATACACATGTCAAACAACATGTTCAAGTAAGCTAAAGATACGTGGATCAGCATTGTTTGTACATGACAAATATTTCACATGTCAAAGAACATGTTCGGTGAGCTAAAGATACGTTGACCAGCATTGTATGTAGAACAAAACAATTCACATGTCAAAGAACATTTTACGGTGAGCTAAGCACATGTGGACCAGCATTATTTGTACAACAAAATAATTCACATGTCAAGGAACCTGTTCGGTGAGCTACAGACACGTGGACCAGGATTTTTTATACAACAAAATAATACACATGTTAAGGAACCTGTTACGTGAGCTATAGATACGTGGATCAGCATTGTTTGTACATGTCAAATATTCCACATGTCAAGGAACATTTTCGGTGAGCTAAAGATACGTTGACCAGCATTGTTTGTACATACCAAATACTTCACATGTCAAGGAATATGTTCGGTTAGCTAAAGATACGTGGATCAGCATTGTTTGTACATGAAAAATATTTCACATGTCAAGGAACATTTTCGGTGAGCTAAAAATACGTGGACCAGCATTGTTTGTACATACCAAATACTTCACATGTCAAGAAATATGTTCGGTGAGCTAAAGATACGTGGATCAGAATTGTTTGTACATGTCAAATATTTCACATGTCAAGGAACCTGTTCCGTATGCTAAAGATACGTGTACCAGCATTGTTTGTGCATGCAAAACAATTCAAATGTCAAGAAACATGTTCAGTGAGATAAAGTTACGTGGAACAACAGTGTTTGTAGAACAAAACAATTCACATATCAAGGAACATGTTCCGTGATCTAAAGATACGTTGATCAGCATTGTTTGTACATGTCAAATATTTCACATGTCAAGAAACATTTTCGGTGAGCTAAAGATACGTTGACCAGCATTGTTTGTACAACAAAACAATTCACATGTCAAAGAACATGTTCCGTGAATTAAAGATACGTGAATCAGAATTGTTTGTACATGTCAAATATTTCACATGTCAAGGATCCTATTCCGTATGCTAAAGATACGTGTATTAGCATTGTTTGTGCATGCAAAACAATTCAAATTTCAAGGAACATGTTTAGTGAGATAAAGTTACGTGGAACAACAGTGTTTGTACAACAAAACATTTCACATGTCAAGGAACATGTTCCGTGAGCTAAAGATATGTTAACAACATTGTTTGTACAACAAAACAATTCACATGTCAAGGATCATCTTCTGTGTGTTAAAGATACGTGGACCAGCTTTGTTTCTACATACCAAATATTTCACATGTCAAGGAACATATTCGGTGAGCTAAATATACTGGGACCAGCATTGTTTCTACATACCAAATATTTCACATGTCAAGGAACATATTCGGTGAGCTAAATATACTGGGACCAGCATTGTTTGTTCAACAAAACAATACACATGTCAAGGAACATTTTCGGTGAGCTAAAGACACTTGGACCAACATTGTTTGTACAACAAAACAATTCACATGTCAAAGAACATGTTCCGTGAGCTAAAGATACGTGGATCAGCATTGTTTGTACATGTCAAATATTTCGCATGTCAAGGAATATTTTCGGTGAGTTAAAGATACGTTGACCAGCATTGTTTGTACATACCAAATACTTCACATGTCAAAGAACATGTTCGGTTAGCTAAAGATACGTGGATCAACATTGTTTGTACATGAAAAATATTTCACATGTCAAGGAACATTTTCCGTGAGCTATAGAAACGTGTACCAGCATTGTTTGTACAACTAAACAATATACATGTCAAGGAACATTTTCGGTGAGCTAGAGACACGTTGACCAGCATTATTTGTACAAGAAAACAATACACATGTCAAATAACATGTTCAAGTAAGCTAAAGATACTTGGATCAGCATTGTTTGTACATCAAAACAATCCACGTGTCAAGAACATGTTCCGTGAGCTAAAAATACGTTTAGCAGCATTATTTGTACAATAAAACAATTCACATGTCAAAGAACATGTTCGGTTAGCTAAAGATACGTGAATCAGCATTGTTAGTACATGAAAAATATTTCACATGTCAAGGAACATTTTCGGTGAGCTAAAAATACGTGGAAAAGCATTGTTTGTACATACCAAATACTTCACATGTTAAGGAACATGTTCGGTGAGCTAAAAATACGTGGACCAGTATTGTTTGTACAACAAAATATTACACATGTCAAGGAACCTGTTCCGTGAGCTAAAAATACGTGGACCAGCATTGTTTGTACATACCAAATACTTCAAATGTCAAGGAACATGTTCGGTGAGCTAAAGATACGTGGATCAGCATTCTTTGTACATGTCAAGGAACATTTTCGGTGAGCTAAAAATACGTGGACCAGTATTGTTTGTACAACAAAATAATACACATGTCAAGGAACCTGTTCCGTGAGCTATAGATACGTTGATTAGCATTTTTTGTACATGTCAAATATTTCACATGTCAAGGAACATTTTCGATGAGCTATAGATACGTTGACCAGCATTGTTTGTACATACCAAATACTTCACATGTCAACGAACATGTTCGGTTAGCTAAAGATACGTGGATCAGCATTGTTTGTACATGAAAAATAATTCTTATGTCAAGGAACATTTTCGGTGAGCTAAATATACGTGGACCAGCATTATTTGTACAACAAAGTAATTAACATGTCAAGGAACCTGTTCCGTGAGCTAAAGATACGTGGACCAGCATTGTTTGTAAATACCAAATACTTCACATGTCAAGGAACATGTTCGGTGAGCTAAAGATACGTGGATCAGCATTCTTTGTACATGTCAAACAATTCAAATGTCAAGGAACACGTTCAGTGAGCTAAAGATACGTGGAACAACATTGTTTGTACAACAAAACAATTCACATGACAAGGAACATGTTCCGTGAGCTAAAAATACGTTTAGCAGCTTTGTTTGTACATATCAAACAATTCACATATCAAAGTTTATGTTCCGAGAGTTCATGTCAATGAACATGTTACGTGAGCTAAAATTACGTTTAGCAGCATTAATTGTACTTACCAAATAATTTACATGTCAAGGAACATTTTCGGTGAGCTAAAGATACGTGGACCATCCTTTTTTTGTCATCAAAACAATTCACATATGAAGAAACCTTTACAGCGAGCTAAAATTCGTGGAACTACATTATTTATTCTACAAACAATTCACATATCAAGGAACATTTTCAGTCAGCTAAAGATGCGTGGAACAGCATTGTTTGTACATACCAAATACTTCACATGTCAAAGAACATGTTCCGTGAGTTAAGGATACGTGGACCAGCATTGTTTGTACAACAAACCAACTCACATGTCAAAGAACATGATCCGTGAGCTAAATATACGTTTAGCAACATTATTTGTACAACAAAACAATGAACATATCGGAGAACATGTTCAGTTAGCTAAACATACGTGGACCAGCATTGTTTGTACAACATATCAATGCACATGTCAAGGAAGATTTTCGGTGAGCTAAAGACACGTGGACGAGCATTGTTTGTATAACCAAATACTTCACATGTCAAGGAACATGTTCCGTGAGCTAAAGATACGTGTACCAGCATTGTTTACACAACAAAACAATACAAATGTCAAGGAACATTTTCGGTGAGCTAAAGACACGTGGACAAGCATTGTATGTACAACAAGCAATTCACATGTCAAGGAACATGTTCCGTGAGATAAAGATACGTGTACCAGCATTGTTTGTAAAACAAAACAATCCACATGTCAAAGAACATGTTCGGTGAGCTAAAGATACGTGGACCAGCATTGTTTGTACATGACAAATTTTCACCTGTCAAGGAACATTTTCGGTGAGCTAAAGATACGTGGACCAGCATTGTTTGTACATACCAAATACTTCACATGTCAAGGAACATGTTCCGTGAGCTAAAGATACGTGTACCAGCATTGTATGTACAACAAAACAATACACATGTCAAGGAACATTTTCGGTGAGCTAAAGACACGTGGACAAGCATTGTATGTACAACAAAACAATTCACATGTCAGGGAACATGTTCGGTGAGCTAAATATACGGGGACGAGCATTGTTTGTACAACAAAACAATTCACATGTCAAGGAACGTGTTCCGTGAGCTAAAGATACGTGTACCAGCATTGTTTGTACAACAAAACAATTCACATGTGAAGGATCATGTTTCTTGAGCTAAAAATAAATGGAACAACATTGTTTGTACAAGAAAATATTTCACATGTCAAGGAACGTTTTCAGTGAACTAAATATACGTGGACCAGCATTATTTGTATAAGAAAACACTTCACATTTCAATGTGCATGCCAAACAATTCAAATGTCAAGGAACATGTTCAGTAAGCTAATGATATGTGGAGGAGCATTGTTTGGACAACAAAACAATTCACATGTCAAGGAACATTATCAGTGAGCTAAAGGTACATGGTCCATCATTGTTTGTACAACAAAAATATTAAAATGTCAAGGAACCTATTTTGTGAGCTAAAGATACGTGGACCAGCAATGCTTGTACATACCTAATATTTCATATGTCAAGGAATGTTCGGTGAGCTACAGATACGTGAACCAGCAGTGTTTGTACAACAAAACATTTCACATGTCAAGGAACATTTTCCGTGACCTAAAAATAATTTTAGCAGCATTGCTTGTGCAACAAAACAATTCACATGTCAAAGAACATGTTCCGTGAGCTAAAGATACGGGGACCAGCATTGTTTCTACAACAAAACAATTCATATGTCAAGGAACATTTTCGGTGAGCTAAAGATACGTGGACCAGCATTGTTTGTACAACAAAACAATTCCTATGCCAAAGAACATGTTCGATGAGCTAAAAGTACGTTGACCAGCATTGTTTGTACATACCAAACAATTCACATATCAAGGATTATGATTGGTGAGCGAAGAATACGTGGACCAGCATTGTTTGTACAACAATGCAATTCACATGTCAAGAAACCTGTTCCTTGTGCTAAAGATATGTGATCCAGCATTGTTTGTACATAACAAATAATTCACATGTCAAGGAACATCTTCCATGAGCTAAAGATACGTGGACCAGTATTGTTTGTACATACCAAACAGTTCATATGTCAAGGAAATGCTTCTGTAAAATAAAGATAAGTGGACCAGTATTGTTTGTACATACCAAAAATTTCACATGTCAAGGTAAAGCTTCGGTAAGTTAATGATACATGGACCAGCATTATTTGTACAACAAAATAATTCACATGTCCTGGAACATGTTCTGAGAGCTAAAGATTCGTGGAACAGCATTGATTGTGCATGCCAAACAATTCAAATGTCAAGAAACATAATCAGTGAGCTAAAGTTATGTGAACCACCATTGTTTGTACAACAAAGCAATTCACATGTCAAGGAACATGTTACATGAGCTAAAGATACGTGGACCAGTATTGTTTGTACATACCAAATAGTTCACATGTTAAGGAAAACCTTCGGTAAGCTAATGATACATGGACCAGCATTGTTTGTAAAACAAAACAAATCACATGTCAAGGACCATTTTCAGCGATATAACTATACGTGGACCAGTATTGTTTGTACAACAAAACAATTCATATGTCAAGGAATATGTTCGGATAACTAAATATACGTGGACCAGCATTTTTTGTACATACCAAACAAGTCATATGTCAGGGAACATGTTCCATGAGCTGAAGATACGTGGACCCGCTTTCTTTATACATACCAAAATTTCACATGTCAAGGAAAAGTTTCCGTAAGTTAATGATACCTGGACCAGCATTGTTTGTACAACAAAACAATTCACATGTCACGGAACATATTCCTTGAGCTTAAGATACGTTGAACAACATTCTTTGTTCAACAAAACAGCTCCCATGTGAAGGAACATTTTCAGTGAGCTAAAGATACGTGGGCATTCCTGACAAGGTTATAAAATTCAGTTACCTATAGCCTTTTCTACTCAATGAGCGCTATGCGGACAGAAAGGCAGCTACCTACCATCTATTTATTCCATTAAAAATTACATTAAGTTTTTAGTGCGTGAAAAAATGAGAAATATTGGTTCGTTTCAAATAAAGGTTACAGCTAGAGATCAATTTTTCAGGTCAAAGTAGTTTGAGAAGTACATCTGTAACCCAAAGACTAAAAAAGAACTAGTTTAGTTCATAGTTGATGATTGGTCTCATGAAAAGTATCGTCTAGAAAGATGTATGCAATAATAAGACGTATAGAATCTACCGATCAAATGAAAAAGTAAAAGGGGACAAGGTACAAGATTGTACAGAACCTATAAAAAGATGTTTTTTTATAAAAAGTAAGCTTCCAAGCTTAATTTCATGCCACCTAAATCGTAGCAGTCGACATGGACAATGACATTCTCTCGTTATATTACAGTATGGAATTAAGAATCGTGAGATTTGCAGAGGGCAGAATGTAAGTTCTCTCGATATCCCAAATAATGATAGTTTAAACTCTAAAGGATGCCCTTCCTGATATGCCTGTCTTACAGTGAAAGTCTAAAGGATGCCCTTCCTGATATTTCTGTCCTACAGTGAAAGTCTAAATGATGCCCTTCCTGATATTCCTGTCCTAAATGGATGTGACTCCGCTCGTACTTTCTGCATTAAGAAAAGTTTAAGAGTCTTCAAGTGATGATGTATGACTCAAGGTTTCTTGAAGCAACCATGTTCTTATTGGAGTCATTGAAGGATATGTTCCCTGGTTTATGTTGGAAATAAAAGAGACTCGTGTTAATGTATTCTGGTACAAGTTATTGTGGAGTAGAGAAGATGTTCTAGAACGTTAGCAGATGTCATCAATCTTTACCTGACAAGAAACCACCAGTAACTAAATATAACCAGAAATCTCTTAGTTCATGACCCAGTGGACTACAACTCAAAGGTACATTAATGAAGAAGGTTAAAAATAGATTGGATGAAGTAAAAGTCGGCTCCAGCTTCAGTTTTTGAACTAATTTCATTTAATTGCAAGAAAAACAAATGTCTAACAGCTGTTTGTCAAAGCAACGCTAGAGATTTAAGCAGCCCTGATGCCTGTAGCTGCTAAAATATTGTTACGTCTCCGTCTGTTAATTAACTTTCCGTAACTTCGTTTCCGACGAAACTTTACTGACACAAGTCCTTACTT
>NW_013678507.1:1656-9947 GCF_000517525.1 Limulus polyphemus | reverse complement strand
ACGTTTAACAAGCTAGCTGGTCATTAAATTAGGTTTTTATCTAGGACTAGGATAATCTATGGGAAGAATCATTACGTTTAACAAGCTAGCTGGTCATTAAATTAGGTTTTTATCTAGGACTAGGATAATCTATTGGAAGAACCATTACGTTTAACAAGCTAGCTGGTCATTGAATCAGGTTTTTATCTAGGACTAGGATAATCTATTGGAAGAACCATTACGTTTAACAAGCTAGCTGGTCGTTAAATCAGGTTTTTATCTAGCACTAGGATAATCTATGGGAAGAATCATTACGTTTAACAAGCTAGCTGGTCATTAAATCAGGTTTTTATCTAGGACTAGGATAATCTATGGGAAGAACCATTACGTTTAACAAGCTAGCTGGTCATTAAATCAGGTTTTTATCTAGGACTAGGATAATCTATTGGAAGAACATTACGTTTAACAAGCTAGCTGGTCATTAAATCAGGTTTTTATCTAGGACTAGGATAATCTAGTAGATCTGTAGGAATAGTAAAAGATACTGTCTACAAAAGATGGAATAAACTCGTTGTTTTCTTGTTCCTAATAGACGGAAAAACCAGAAAGAGTTAAAGTGGTGTGAAAACGTTTTTTAATTATTTGACAGCCAGGATTTAACAGGTGAAATTATGTACATTGTCAGGATTTAACAGTTGAAACTGATCTACGGTATAAGGATGTAAACTTTGAAACAGATGTACAATGTCAGGATTTAACAGGTGAAACTGATCTACAGTATAAGGATGTAATATTTGAAACTGATGTACAATGTCAGGATTTAACAGTTGAAACTGATCTACAGTCTAAGGATTTAAACTTTGAAACAGATGTACAATGTCAGGATTTAACAGTTGAAACTGATCTGCAGTATAAGGATGTAAACTTTGAAACAGATGTACAATGTCAGGATTTAACAGTTGAAACTGATCTACAGTCTAAGGATTTCAACTTTGAAACAGATGTACAATGTCAGGATTTAACAGTTGAAACTGCTCTACAGTCTAAGGATTTAAACTTTGAAACAGATGTACAATGTCAGGATTTAACAGTTGAAACTGATCTGCAGTATAAGGATGTAAACTTTGAAACAGATGTACAATGTCAGGATTTAACAGGTGAAACTGATCTACAGTATAAGGATGTAATATTTGAAACTGATGTACAATATTAGGATGTTAAAGCTGAAACTGATGTACAAAGGCAGAGATAATAGTTTTATTTTTTAACGTAATAAAAGCCTGTAGAGAGTAGATGAAAAATTAAAACATCCAGTGAGTTATGAAATAGTTAGTGATGTTAATATGTTGTCTTTGAAAGTTGAATGTATTGTGTTAACTATCTAAGTTATTAAGTGGTTATTGATGTTAATATGTTGTCTTTGAAGGTTGAATGTATTGTGTTAACTAAGTTATAAAGTGGTTAGTGATGTTAATGGGTTTTATTTGAAGGCTAAAAGCGTTGTGTCAAATATGTGGTTAGTCATGAAATTATTAGAAATTGTAGTGTTATCTTTGAATGCTGAAAGTGTTGTGTTAATAAATAACGAAATGGTTAGAAATTGTAATGTATTGTCTTTCAAGGTTGTAGTGAAATCTATTATACTGCAGTTCCGAATATCAGGCAGACGACTAGACAGTCATATTTTGATGGTATAAATGGATGTAAGAGGAACGACTGTCTTAAAAATGTGTAATAATTTCTCTTTCTTTCTAGTTTTTGATGTTGCTGTTGTTCTAACACTTTTAATATTCTGTTGTTGTTGATTTTGAACTTAATTATCTCAAAATATAGTATTTTCACACACTCATCGGATATTATGTTTACATTTTAATTTTAGGCTTAACCTTCGTTCCAAACACAATCGGTAATATCATTGAAATATTCTATTTTTAAATTGTATTTTTTTTAAAATTCAGGATGAATGTGGCGCAATTGTTTCTACGTCAGACTGTGATATTAGGTTCTATAGTTCGTAAAAAAAAAATTCACTCTTCTTATTTAGGGACCATAGGTGCTTTAAAAGTGTAGTGGTAAAATTTCATTATTCGGTCTAACAATTGTAGCCCAGTAGTTGGCGATAGGTAGTGTTGACTAGCTGCCTTTTCTCTAATCTATCACTGCAGAATTAGGGACATGTAGCGCAGTTATTCCTCGTGTAGCTTTGCGCGAAATTAACAAACAAGTTTGAAATTATTTATCATCTGCTTTGAGTGTGAGATTTATTTTTCATTATAATGAGTTTGCTAACCCTAGTCTGATCTTATGTGTACTTATACTTTCTCAATAATATTATTTTCCACCAGATTTATTCATTAAGTAAAAGCACCCCCACTCCCCCCTTTGCAGGCTTAGCGGTACATATGAGGGCTTATAATGTTAAAATGTTTTTAGTGTTATAAGCTTTCAAATTTACCGCTGAGCCAGAAGGCTAGTTTGTAGAAAAAAAAAGAGTATAGTTTAGATATCTGAAGTGTAACCGCGATAAACGATGTTGTAGAATTTGAATATTAAATATTTTAAATACAAAATAATAAATTTGAAATGTTAAATATTGTTCGTTTTATAGGTTCCGCTCTTGTCTGAAACTGGCGGGAACTGGCACGTGCAACATGGTGGGAAAGCTGTTCTTCAACATTGTGCAGACGAAATGCTTTATGTTTAAGAAAGACGATGTGTGTATGAAACGGTCGTGGTGGGGAAAGTGTTCAAAATACGAAAAGCAGCAGACGGCCTACCTGCGGGACGGAATGTCTTATTGATACTCCTCCAGATTGGACCAAGAGAACAGCGGCGAGATTAAAAGTAAAGCGACAAGGCATCAGAAGTATTAGATTAACAATGCCCGCCATCTTTGTAACCAGTATTAAAACTGTTTAGATGAGCCCATTTTATTTTCTTTGGTTTTTCACGTTTTGTATTGTTCAGTATGACTTGTGCACCTAGAGGACATTCCTATGAAACGATTTGACTTCATATCTTCAAATTTTTCTTGAAAAACTTCTTTCAACAACAAAATTGGTCATGTCTCGAAGAGAGGTAACGTTAGGGCAAAATAAGCGTTGTTGTTACACCGTTAGCAAGGACAAAGAGACTATCGTTATGAATACCTCGTGGAAAGATCACGCGATAAAGGTTTTGTCACCACACAAACGATTATGAAAAACATTACCTACAATGGCAGTAGCTAGAAGAACGTTTTGACCAGGATGTTTAATGAGGTCACTTTCCCCACCTGAACAGATAGACTGAGATAAATGTACTGTTATCAGACGAATCAGAGTCTAAAAGAAAATGTATTAATCTTTTGTAGTCAGACGGATGTCGTGAGTAGTTATATCTAATCATATGATAAAAATAATTTTACCAAATTAATAAGTAATGAATAGATAACGTGTTAAACTGGGTAGTCAGGCCAATGTTGTCAGTAGTTATAATCAGATGATGAAAATAGTGTTATCAGATTAATCATCAATGAATTGATAAAGTGTTAACCTTTGTAGTCAGACCAGTGACGCGTGAGTTATAAACAGGTGATAAAAGTAGTGTTATCAGACTAATCGTAAGGAAGAGATAATGTGTTAACCTTTTGCGCTCGGCAACATTGTGACTAGTTCTAATCAAGTATTATGAGATGCTACACAGACACAAACAACTGTAGAACCCAGACACTAAAGATGACGGTTGAAAAAAATATTGGTGAAGAGATTTTTCTCAGGTGACGCAAATGGTACTGAAGCGTTTTATCACTTGGAATAATCAGACCAATAGAAATAGTTATGTTACCACGTGGAACAACCAGACCAATAGAAATAGTTATGTTACCACGTGGAACAATTAGACCAATAGAACAGTTATGTTACCACTTTAAACAACTAGACCATCAGAAACAGTGACGTTAACATTTTGAATAATAAGACCAACAGAAATAGTGATGTTACCTCTTGGTAACCTTACAAACAGAACTTATAATGTTCTAAATGGTAAGGAAACAATTAGACTAACAGAAATAGCGTTAATACTACTGGAACGATTAGACTGATATAAATAGTGTTGATACTACTGGAAAAATTAGACTTAACAGAAATAATGTTGATACTAGTGGAATTAGACTAACAGAAACAGCGTTGACACTAGAACGATTAGTCTAATAAAAATAACGTTAATACTACTGGAACAAATAAACTAATAGAAATAGCGTTGATACTACTAGAAAAATTAGACTTAACAGAAATAATGTTGATACTAGTGGAATTAGACTAACAGAAATAGCGTTGACACTAGAACGATTAGTCTAATAAAAATAACGTTAATACTACTGGAACAATTAGAATAACAAATAGCGTTGATACTACTGGAACAAATAAACTAATAGAAATAGCGTTGGTACTACTTGAAAAATTAGACTAACAGAAATAGTATTCATACTACTGGAACAAATAGACTTAACAGAAATAATGTTGACACTAATGGAACAATTAGGCTAACAGAAATAGCGTTGATACCACTGGAACAATTAGACTAACAGAAATAGTTTTCATACTACTGGAGCAGTTAGACTAACAGAAATAGTATTGATACTACTGGAACGTTTAGACCAACAGAAAAACCAGATTGCGAATGAAATGAGATGTTGCTGCCATCTGTTGCTAGAATCTATAACTAATTGTGAATATGTTGAGATTTCAAATGTGTACTACTGGTATTTAATTAATTAGCATGGTTTCAATATTGCATGTTACTCTTACCTACGGGTAACTGTTGAAAAACGCTCAATTGCTAATTTATCAAAATCTTTTTAAAAGAAAGAATTTGTATATGAAGGTAAGATTATAATGATTCGCGATATTAATGATACTGTTACACAAAGAATTACATGTGTATAAAACATGTTTGTTTTAATATAATGATAATCAGCGGTCTTGCCATCTATTGGTATAATCTGTAACTAATTCATTTCTATCACATGTTTATTTATAGTTAATATCATTCAATTGTTTAAATACATTTTAAGAAATGATCAGAAACAGTCTTAGCGCAAGTAAAAGCTTTGTGTTCCAAATCTCCCTGTTTCATTGAAATTGAGTACACGTTAAACTGAGAAGTCTGTAAGGAATGTTGTATGGAAAATATTTCACAAAAAAGGATTTGTGAAATTAGTGCAAGTTTAGTAGATATCATATCTAGGTACCTCTTGAATTTAAAATAAGTTTACTAGGTAACAGCTGGCTGTTAAACCTAATAAAATGTCACCAGGTGGCGTATGTGTATAAGTTTGCCGGATGACGTTATTGGGTGGCTCGTATTAAAAAAAAACACTTTACCACACCACATCAGTTACGTTTAGCAAAATGTCACCAGGTGGCTTATGTGAATAATAAGTTTTGCAGGATGACCCCTTGCTAAGTCTAGTAAAACGTCACTGGGTGGGCCCTGTGCCAAAAAAGAAAGAAAACTATTAAACGGCGTCAGTTAGGTTCAGCAAAATGTCGCCAGGTGGCTTATGTGTATAATAAGTTTTACCAGATGACCCCTACAAGGTCTAGTAAAACGTCACTGGGTGGGCCCTGTGCCAAAAAAAGAAAGAAAACTTTATTAAACGGCGTCAGTTAGATTCAGCAAAATGTCGCCAGGTGGCTTATGTGTATAATAAGTTTTACCAGATGACCCCTACAAGGTCTAGTAAAACGTCACTGGGTGGGCCCTGTGCCAAAAAAGAGAGAAAACTTTATTAAACGGCGTCAGTTAGGTTCAGCAAAATGTCGCCAGGTGGCTTATGTGTATAATATATTTTACCAGATGACCCCTGCAAGGTTTAGTAAAACGTCACTGGGTAGGATCTGTGCCAAAAAAGAAAGAAAAATGTATTAAACGGCGTCAGTTAGATTCAGCAAAATGTCACCAGGTGGCTAATGTGTATAATAAGTAAGTTTTGCCGGATGACCTCTGCTAAGTTTAGTAAAACGTCACTGGGTGGGCCCTGTGCCAAAAAAAAAAGAAAGAAAACTTTATTAAACGGCGTCAATTAGGTTCAGCAATATGTCGCCAGGTGGCTTATGTGTATAATAAGTTTTACCAGATGACCACTGCAAGGTTTAGTGAAATATCACTGGGCAGGCTCTGTGCCAAAAAAGAAAAAAAAGAAAATGACTTTACCACACGGTATCAGTTAAGTTCAACAAAATGTCACAAGGAGGCAAATCTGCAACTAAAATGCGCATACGTTACCGGTTCACCATTGCAATTTTTCATTAATCCCTAGCTGGTATATACTCAAAAAGTCTGATAGTAGAAATTAGATGTAATGACAAAATCCTTCTAAAAATGTGTATCGGTTGTATTTTTTTTTCTGTACAGAGTTTATGAATTAATGTATAGTAGTATATAGGTGACATAAATTTGTTGAAGCTTTAATAAATCCCATTAAAATAACTATATTTGTTTTGTTTTGTGATGATGTACTGAATATATTTATCTCACCTTTTAATTATTTATAGAATTCCAGTCCACAATACATCAAGACTTAAACTTCAAATTGGTCTTGATTTACGAAGCTCTTAACGTTTACCCTTGTTACAATGTTTAGGTCATCAGCTAAAACTAAGTCATACACTAGAATTGTGGATGACGACGTAACTCTGAAATAACTCTGTTCTCATTAAATAAGGCCTTTAATAACAGATTAGGGACCCGGCATGGCCAGGTCGCGGGTTCGAATCCCAGTCACACCAAACATGCTCGCCTTTTCAGCCTTGGGTCAATCCCACTATTCGTTGGTAAAAGAGTAGCCCAAGAATCGGCGGTGGGTGGTGATGACTAACTACTTTCCCTCTAGTCTTACACTGTTAAATTAGGGACGGCTAACGCAGATAGCCCTCGTGTAGCTTTGCGCAAAATTCAAAAGAAACAAACAGATTAGGTACATATAGAGGGCGCTTCGGTAGCGAATTTGTGATATCAAACTTCGAACTGGTGTATTTAAGTGTTTTACACTCAGAAAAAGAAACCTATCATTCTATAGGTATTTGAAGAACTTGTAACATTTCGCCAGAAATTAATTCTTCGTATTGTCAGCCGATATCAAACTTGTTAGACTTATCGTCGGTAAACGTTGGTAATGTTAATAATTCAGTTAAAGATAAACCTCCTGTCTAGAACTACCATTCGCATTTACATGGTTCCCGAACATCATTTTAAAACGGTAATGAAAAAACAACTTACAAATATTCTGATTGGCAAAAATAAGTACTGGAATAACTGTGGTATATACCCACTCATACATCCGGGTGATCAATTGTGCGAAACATGCGCGTGAATAAATAACACAAAGAACTAACTAATGTGCCTAACACTAGACGATTGAAATACATCAGCGGCATTTCCCTAATTGACGGGGAACTTCCTATTTTACTCAGCACAGCATATATATTTGTTTTCTGTGATAGTGTCCCTTTTAATACTCTGTAGTTCTGTCGTAGTATAATTGTTTACACTCTGTATAAATCCAAACGAAGAAGGTCCCTTATATGAAATAATAAATAAATAAATAATAAAATGATAATTGTAAGAAGAACGTAGATGTGGTATTAGATAAAAAGAAAAACAAATTCAACAAGTTTCATATTGTATACGAATATATTAACTACACCACCACCAGGCCAACATATTGTATACGAATATATTAACTACAACAACACCATGCCAACATATTATATACGTATATATTAACTACAACACCACCAGCCCAACATTTTATATACGAATATATTAACTACACCACCACCAGGCCAACATATTGTATATGTATATATTAACTACACCACCACCAGGACAACATATTATATACGAATATATTACCTACACCACCAGCAAACCAACATAGTGTTGCGTCATCGAGGTCACGTGACTGGTGTGGCGCCACCTATTTTCTAGAACTATCCCGTACCTTGGCGAATGCTCTAGTATTTACTAGATATAGGGTAGTCTGGTATATAAAAGAGGGTGACAACGTGACAATAATGTAATGTGTGTGTAGACAGTGAGTAATTGGACTTGTGCCGCTAAAGTTTCGTCGGAACGAAGTTACGGAAAAATCAATTAACAAACGGAGACGTAACAATATTGTATACGAATATATTACCTACACCACCACCAGGCCAACATATTATATATGTATATATTAACTACAACACCACCAGGCCAACATATTATATATGTATATATTAACTACAACACCACCAGGCCAACATATGGTATATGAATATATATTACCT
>NW_013678507.1:0-950 GCF_000517525.1 Limulus polyphemus | reverse complement strand
ATTAACTACACCACCACCAGGCCAACATATTGTATACGAATATATTGACTACACCACCATCAGGCCAACATATTGTATACAAATATATTAACTACACCACCACCAGGCCAACATATTGTATACGAATATATTGACTACACCACCATCAGGCCAACATATTGTATACGAATATATTAACTACACCACCACCAGGCCAACATATTGTATACGAATATATTGACTACACCACCATCAGGCCAACATATTGTATACAAATATATTAACTACACCACCACCAGGCCAACATATTGTATATGTATATATTACCTACACCACCACCAGGCCAACATATTGTATACGAATATATTGACTACACCGCCACCAGGCCAACATATTGTATACAAATATATTAACTACACCACCACCAGGCCAACATATTGTATATGTATATATTAACTACACCACCACCAGGTCAAGATATTGTATACGAATATATTACATACACCACCACCAGGCCAACATATTGTATATGTATATATTAACTACACCACCACCAGGCCAACATATTATATATGTATATATTAACTACACCACCAGCAGGCCAACATATTATATACGAATATATTAACTGCACCACCACCAGGCCAACATATTGTATATGTATATATTAACTACACCACCATCAGGCCAACATGTTGTATATGAATATATTAACTACACCGCCACCAGGTCAACATATTATATGTGTATATATTAACTACACCACCACCAGGCCAACATATTATATATGAATATATTACCTGCACCACCACCAGGCCAACATATTATATACGAATATATTAACTGCACCACCACCAGGCCAACAAATTATATATGTATATATTAACTACACCACCACCAGGCCAACATATTGTATACGAATATATTAACTACACCACCACCAGGCCAACATATTGTATACGAATATATTA
>NW_013678506.1:0-9253 GCF_000517525.1 Limulus polyphemus | reverse complement strand
GATATGGACGGAACAAGTCAGGAGAACAAACCAGATATGGACGGAACAAGTCAGGAGAACAAACCAGTAGTCGAACACTACTTGAGTATTAAAGACGGATATGAGTTTGAAGATCAGGAAGAACTGCAGCATTATAGTTGGACTGATCCGGTGGCAACAACATGATATAGGGGTTCAGGGGGTAATCACTCGTTTCCGGGGGAGGTATTTATGGAATGGGAGAATATTTCATCGAACATAAGGTTTTGCTATTCTAAGCAGCATCGAAAGCACTGGACACAAATATTAGGTAAATGCAGGAGGACAAGGGGAAAAGAGATGAGAGAGTATAATTCTTTTGTAGGACTTGGAAGGCGCAGTCGAAAGGCCAAGAATAGAGCATGACGTTCCAAAATTTCCAGGTAAAAAATATAAAGATCCAAAGGACATGACCGTAAGTTAGGCATGATTGAACAAAGGCTTTACGGTGACTTAAGAGAAGCTGGGAGGTTAAACCCCCAAGATGAATCACGAAAGCATCGCAGTAAATTGAGACAAGTGGTGGCCTTTTTCTGTAGGATATCCAGGTTGGCCTTTCAGGTAAGCAGACGATCAAAAGAAACACCACAGGACTGGATAGATTAATGGGAATGTTCTCAATACTGACATTGAAAATATGAAATTTGGGTGGAGTTTGGCCAACTAGAAGAGCTTTGGTTTTTTTTTTAGGTTGAATTGTAAGCTTCCAGTAGCGGCTCTAGATGAGAAAAAAGTAACAGCTTTCTGAAGAACTTTCTTTGGTGCGACCATCATGGAGAGATGTGTCATTGGCATATTGTAGAAGATACACTAGAAGCCGAGAGACATGAATATCAGTGACAAACAAGATGTACAGAAGAGGGGAAATGACATTTCCCTGTGGAATACAATGGAGAATTCACGAGAATAAATGTCTTTAGTTAAAATAGTAGCCTGATGATCCCAGAGAAAGAACAAAATAAAGCAAATATAAGAAGCAGAAGAAGACAGACGTTGAAGTTTGAAGACAAAAACTCTTATGATAAATGGAATTCGAAAGAATATATATCATACAACTGGTAGGGATGGCCAAAGCACTCAATAGGCATAATAGAAATATCTACGCTAAAAATCAACAATGACAAAGGGTTTTGCTTTAAAAGATTATTGCCACTCACTTTGATTTGTTTCTTTACTCAACAATCTCAAAAACAAGGCAGGAAACCATCGTTAAGATACCAAACCAGAAAGAAGGCAACCCATCAAATTGTTCATCTTTCTTCTTCTTGTTTCAGTCGAGATAACTATAAAACTACTTTAGCACTAGCGTCAGTTTAAGCCTAAATCCACTCTGTGTGTTTCTGGGCAGTGTATGATGTCATCGCTTAGTCGTAATACGTAGTAGTATTTAAAAAACACACCAAAAAAACACAATTCTAGTATAAACAATGTTATCATTACCCCCTGAAGTTAGCTTTCTTACAGAATATGTAAGTCCCGTTAAGTGCAGGGTGGAACAGGAATTACCAGCCAATAACAGATGAACATTAGATGGCTGTAGCATGTAGAATACTCTGTGCTTTGTACACTATACAATCGGTGTCTTTAGGGAGCCAACCTCTATATTATGTATGAATTGAAGGAGTAAAAAAATCAATACACATAAAATAAATTTTATTACACATATTCATAGAATACACTAACTTTCAGTCACAAAACAAGTAATAAACATTTTGTAAATGTAAAATGATGTAGGGATGGCAGTGCCAAAAAGAATGCAAACAAGAACATGTGGATGATACAGCTATTCATAGATCATCACTATATGACTTTCAATATTAAAATTTGATGTTACACTGCAGTTGGAAGATATATATTTGGGACTGTTGGTATGTAGTCTGTTTATTATAACATCAAGGGCAGCAATGTAGTGTTGTAACGGTCTAAAATAACACACTGCTACAACCAGGGTTCAACAACAACAATTTATTCAACTGTAACAACATTTAGAATAAAATTTAGCACTTACCAAAAACATAGTTAATAAACATGTGACTGCTCAGGACTTGATACTAATGCTAATGAACAATAAAACATAAATATCAATACTAATTATTGAAAAAAAATAGAATTGGGAAAAAGAACCAGAAGAAGAAAAAACCTACCCCCCTCCAAAAAACACAATATTCCAAAATTACTTTTTTATATTAATAACAATATCGAGTGGCAAACAGCAATAGTTCACTAACTATATCGTTCACTAACTATCTCGTTCACTAACTATATCGTTCACTAACTATATCGTTCACTAACTATCTCGTGACTGAGTTTGTGAAGTTTATGACAGGGAATTTATTCACTGTGTATGCATATGTTATTTCATAGCAAAGCCACATCGGGTTATATGCTGTGTCCACCGAGGGGGAATCAAACCCCTGATTTTAGCGTTGTAAATCCGTAGAGTTACCCTTGTTCCACTGGGGACTATTCACTGTGTATGCATATGTTATTTCATAGCAAAGCCACATCGGGTTATATGCTGTGTCCACCGAGGGGGAATCAAACCCCTGATTTTAGCGTTGTAAATCCGTAGAGTTACCGCTGTCCCACTGGGGACTATTCACTGTGTTAGGTCACGAGAGTACATCTCACGTGATCACAAATTTACATAATCTTTTGCTACATTAATAATATTTGTACGTCACCGCTACGGAAACTGGTGTCAATTTCACAATGCATACATATTTACTTAAAAATAAACGTGATCAGCTAGAAGGTGAGTTAGCGTTTTAAGGTAACTAAAATTAATAGATAAAGTAAACGATAGAAGGAATAATAAATCAACGATAAACAAAACCATAACAAAAAAGTAGAATTTGCTATCTCACAGTGTAACTAAGAACCTAGGATTTACGTACAAGGAAAACCAAGTTGAGTCAAAACATGTTTTGAGCATTACAAACTTTCTCTACGAGGTCGATCGAATTGACCGACCTCTTAACCATTTTGTACTCGTGCATTTTACAGTGTAACATTATATTTTAATAATGAACGTGTAGGGAATGACCTATGTATAGCTATAACATCCCTATATTTTTGTTTGCATTCCTTTTGGCACTGCTATCCCTACATCATTTTACATATATAAAATGTTTTTTATTATTTGTATATATTACATTTCATTTTATTCCAGCCCAAGGAGGAGGGGACTGGTGGGCCATCAGAGGGTTACGCCCTCTCTTCATACAAGAGATGAAACTATCGAAAGCATAAGACAACAGTTGCATATAGTGGTGGTGTAAATATTATACGTATGGTGTTTTACGATGCCTTTTATTCACACAGTGATCCTGTATGTATCTAGTATTATCAAGGATATACTACTAATTTATTCTTATGAAACATTTAGTTAGGGTTACTTACGATGAGTGGAATTCCGCGAAACCGGTGCAGCTCAGTAACAACTGGTAAAAGAATATACGTTAAAACCACACATATACCCCTAACACATTGTTGATATACGTTATAACCACACATATACCCCTAACACATTGTTGATATACGTTAAAACCACACATATACCCCTAACACATTGTTGATATACGTTATAACCACACATATACCCCTAACACATTGTAGATATACGTTATAACCACACATATACCATTAACACATTGTTGATATACGTTATAACCACACATATACCATTAACACATTGTTGATATACGTTATAACCACACATATACCCCTAACACATTGTTGATATACGTTATAACCACAAACATAGATGTAATACACCGTTAAGAAAACCCACACAAATGAACAATAGGAGAGCTTTCGACAAAAACGTTTCTTTTTTTGTATGTAAACGAATTATAGACGAGCTTGCTGTAACAACAGTTTATGTTGTTCTTGTTGTACAAACATGTTTATGGTACTTCTTTTTGGGATGATAAGCAGGTCTTGGCTTCACTTTTAAAATGTCTGTTCTTATTAGTTCTTCAATGTCCAAATCAATTTGTAATTTACTTTCTGTGTGGGTCTGAGCTATTTTTAAGTTTCTCGTCAACGCTGTATTATCAGAAAATGTACTTACATTGTCTACAGTAATCCAACAGACGAGACCCCACCAGAAACGAGGCCCCCATTTCCTCCTTTTATATCAACGTATTAGACTCTAGTCAAGTTCAATTTAAAGAACTTATTAAGGAAACTGATAAAGGCTACTAAAAATGAAAGAATTACAAATAATAATATTGAAAAATAATTAATAAAGCTTGTTTGATTTAACATTTAACATGCTTAAATTAGATAATTCGAATTTAGTGGTCGGAAAGCTATTACTTATAACATCTACTTCGTGGTCTACAAGAAAATAAGTCTTTGGAACTAGAAACAATCTATAAATAATCATCACTCGAAACTTATATGTTTGTTTATCTTACAGATTTATTAATTTATTTTTTGCCTATAATAAAGTGACCTACCAATGCGTTAACATTAGGCCTAAAGAAACTATGTATTGATTACATCCTTCAGCCTTTTTTCTACTTGTGAAAACACGTGTATAAATTTATAGCAGGACTTTATCACAGCACGTGTATACTTTTATAGCAGGAGTTTATCAAAACACGTGTAAACTTTTATAGCAGGACTTTATCACAGCACGTGTATACTTTTATAGCAGGAGTTTATCAAAACACGTGTAAACTTTTATAGCAGGACTTTATCACAGCACGTGTATACTCTTATAGCAGGAGTTTATCACAGCACGTGTAAACTTTTATAGCAGGACTTTATCAAAGCACGTGTGAACTTTTATAGCAGGACTTTATCGTAATACATGTAAACTTTTATAGCTGGATTTTATCGTAATACATGTAAACTTTTATAGCTGGATTTTATCGTAATACGTATATAATTTTATAGCTGGATTTTATCGTAATACGTATATAATTTTATAGCTGGATTTTATCGTAATACGTATATAATTTTATAGCGGGATTTTATTAAACCAAGGTTAAGAGTGTATTGGTACTTATAGAAAACTAGGGTTGAAGCAAGGAGTGGCTTCTTCTTGGGTCAGACAAAACAATTGAGAGGGCTACATTCTAAATCCAGTGGCAACACAACTTAAACACTTAGGAAGTGGACCACAGTAAGCGTTATTCGTTGAGTGCACGTGCTATAGGGTAACTTGTAAGCCGCCTCTTGTTGCGGCACTTCTTTAACAGCTTATATTTGGCTACCAAACTGATCTTAGGCCTACTTTTAATCCTTAAGATAAGTACCATTTTGTATCACTGTAGTCCAGCATCTCTTCTAAGTGTGACGATTTGAATTTTTTCTTCGAGTAGCTCGGCGTGCTCCCTTTTTTTCTCTCGTCACTATGACAACTAGCGATAATAACTGAAGATTAAGCAACGAATGCGCAAATGAATCATAGACTTGCGGCGTGCGCAACCGCTAGGGATATGCAGCAGACGAAGACTCTAAAGACGGTATCACACAACACACGGTGAAAAGCGTGAATGAAAGCACCAGATTCGTCCAGGTAAGCCTTTTCTCTTCTCACAGTTAACAGTTTAGTAATAATGAACTTTTGCTGGAAGAGTCTAAAAAAAAAAGTACTGTTACCATTACGTCTTTATTTACAAACATTTCTACCAGTAATACGAGATTTGACCCTCAACTGTTGATAGGTGATAATAGAAGATCAAGAAACCCAATTTAAAAGTCTAAATTAATCGAGGTGGTGGTAGTGAAAATGAGACCGATACTAGAAAGATTAATGGCAAGTTAACTGCATTAATTAATTCCGCTATAGAGCATTTCAGTTAGGTTTATCTGTTTTAAAGGACACTTCATTTATTGGATAAAACACTTTGTTGAGATTGAACGCTTCCTTTGGTTCTTTTTTGTTGATTGGAATTACAATCAGTTAAGTCGTCTAACTAATCATGTTATCAAACTGATTGGAGCCAAACAGAAGCTTGTTGGTGTGGAAAACGAATTGTGAAGATTAAAATACGAGACTGAAATGTTTAATAAACAGGATATTTTCAAAGAGACGATGGAAAGGCTGTGAGCTTGGTGTACTTAGATTGTGATAAGATGCCGCACAAAAGATTAGATAAGAAAATCGCATCATTGGGAGATAGAAAAAGACTACTTAACTCGATTGCAATGTAACTGGATAAGAGAAGCCAAAAGGTTGTTATGGACTGAGTCCAGTCAAACTGGACCTTTGTTACTATTGAGTACTCCAGTGGTTAATACTTGTGTCTCTACTTTCTCTTACTTAGATGCATTTAAAACAGATGTCGATATCTGATTGGTCGACGAAGTTTTCACTCATAGCCAATCTCAGACCGAGATGGGCAAAGAGTGAAAACTTCGTCGAACTACTATATATTACATTGAGTTACATTAACGATATTGATTACAGTAAACTATTGGGTGTTTCTAGTTGTAATAATGATTATGATGATCTACTACAGATTGACTCTCATCAGTTGATGAATTGGATAAATGCTTGACAAAATACCTTTCGTAAGTGACAGATAATTTCGATCAAAAGTTTAACACAGATGGAAACCCATTCATTAACTTAACTGTAGTGAAGGATCTTAACATACTGGTGGATAAGTCACTCAAGCCATCTATTAGAATTTTAGGATGTAATTACAGATATGTTGATATGATAGAGCTAATTATCTCTCTACACAAATCCTTAATTAGGCCTCACTTGGAATACCGTGCACAGTTTTAATCTCCTTATTTAATAAAAGATACTGACATACTGGAGATGGTTACTAGGATGCTGGGTATTTGGTGTATTCTAGTAATAATACCATGTTATTGTGAATCCTTGTAAACAGACGATGTTCTCAACTAAACACAACTCCTATTATTTTAAATCCTTGTAGACAGACGATGTTCCCAACTAAAAAAAAACTCCTGTTATTGTGAATCCTTGTAAACAGACGATGTTCTCAACTAAACAAAACTCCTATTATTTTAAATCCTTGTAAACAGACGATGTCCTCAACCAAAGAAAACTCCTGTTATTGTAAATCCTTGTAAACAGACGATGTTTTTAACTAAACAAAATTCCAGTTATCTTAAATCCTTGTAAACAAACGATATTCCTCAACCAAACAAACCTCCTGTTATTTTGAATCCTCACAAACAGACGATGTTCCTAAACCAATCAAATCTCTTGTTAGTTTGAATCCTCGTAAACAGACGATGTTCCTAAACCAATCAAATCTCTTGTTAAAACGAATTGTTAAACATAGTGAATCATATATCTATATCGCAGATAAGCAGGGAAGTTAGGCCCGCTATGAACTGAAGGTTCTCGGATCTCGAGTTTGGGTGTAGATGCAACAGTTCAGGCACAAAGAAAGAGACAAGACACTTATTTATATAACAAACGTTTCTTGTTAAAATATATAGAAACAAACTAACACAATACCCAATAATACACTACAACTGGCAAGTGATCAGGCGTGCTTTAAAGCTATAAATAAAAAGTGTAGAACCAGCAAGAGATAATAAAGACTTCAATAGAAAAACACTCTTTTTAGTACACGTGCTCTCCACCTCTTGTAAGTTAAACTAAGTGAAATGAAACCCTTAAATAAAAATAACCCAAGGTTCTCGCACTCAGAAACGAAATGTACCAGAGCTGTGAAATCTAAGTCCTTACCTGATTTTAAAAACTAAATAATCTTGAAATAAAAACAGCAGAGCCAACGTTCCACTAACTATGCTTCACACTTAATATTAAGGAAAGTATGAAATTCGATTGTTAACGGTGAAAGTAAAGAAACTCGGAAGCACTGATGAGAGTCCTAGAGCGTTCACTCTAGACAAGAGTGAAAGCAAACAAACGAAACTAGCCTCTCGTTCACAGAATGCGAACTCCTAACACTACACGAGAACGTTAGAAGTTCTCATTAAATAAACTGAAAGAAAAGATACTAGCCTGTAGAAACGCACAATTCTATAACAACAACTTTAAGGAAACTTTGCTATGTTAAACAAAGGAAAATATAAGGAAAACTGCGTGGTTTCTGTTGAATATATTAACGGAGTAAAAACACCCCAAGGACTACCCTTCAAGCCACCAAACTGTAATATGGGTAGTAAAGATTAAGAGTGATTCTATTCACAGCTATTATTCGAACCTTCTACAAGAATAACTCAGTTCACTAACTAATAATAATAATCTAACACTCATCGGACTAACTGTCGCTCTTAAAATGCATCCACAGCTTAAAATGCAAGGAATAGTTTGTGATATTTCAACCTGATTCGCCAGCTCCGAAATCCGGAGTTCTACCATGCCCATTTATAATTGTTTATTGTTTATTTGTAATTAAGCACAAAGCTACACAATGGGCTATCTGTGCTCTGCCCACCACGGGTATCGAAACCCGGATTCTAGCGTTGTAAGTCCGCAGACATACCGCTGTGCTACTGGGGGGGGGGCTACCCATTTATAATAGATAAATATCGATAATAACTTAAGCCTTTTCGCTATTTTCTTAGCTATCAAAAATCTGATAGTTCATTTAAAACGGCCAGAACACACCATAAGGAGGAACAGATGTAGTAATCAATCAGAGAGGAAGCACCAAACACACGGTGGAAGACGTCACTGGAGGATGATTGATTGATACATTAATGCAGGTTCACCCTCAGTTAAGGAAGACTATATCAGGAAAAATGGTGGAAACATAAAGTAAACACACCCACATTAACTGAACAAATCACCGATTTGGTTATCCACCGGAAATTACCCAACCGAACCTCAACATAAGTTCTTGAATTAATGAAATTTCTACATTATTTGTGACGAAAATACTATCCTTTCATCCGATTTATTAGGGTAATGCAACAGAAGCAAAGAAATAAATAAAATGATATATATATGAGACGAAACCTGATCGTCATGGTTAGTAGTCCGTACAGTCACCTAATTACTAACTAGTATTATGATTTAAGTAAACTAATTAATAACAAGTTTTTTTGCCATAAGTTTCAGCTAGTGATCTGCTACCATCTTCAGAGAAGTCCCGAGAAGAACTACTTTTCTGTGTTGTTAGTGTCAGGGGTTATTGATGGGAAAGGGATGCGTTAAGTCCCGAGAAGGACTACTTTTCTGTGTTGTTAGTGTCAGGGGTTATTGATGGGAAAGGGATGCGTTATCCAATCCACTGGGGTTCGCTCCCCTTTTGAGCTTGGA
>NW_013678505.1:9738-11564 GCF_000517525.1 Limulus polyphemus | reverse complement strand
CTCATCTTGCCTACCTCTGTAATATACTGCGGTCGTCCATGATTACAAAATGCCTAAGCTGCTGTGGATTTCATTAAAAGATACACCTATCTAAAAATGTATCTGCGTAATATTTTAACTTAAGTAATTTAAGCATTTGTATTAAAAAATAAAAATTCAGTTTTTCAAATTATCTAAAATGATATGTTACGAAAACTGGAATATTTTACCTAAATAATCAGAGAGAGTTAATATTCTTTTAAAGACGTTTCTGCAACGGATTAATAAATATTAGATACGTAAATTATCATAATTTACATAGATAATTTGAACATTTCTTTCTTATTTTAACAGCAAATTAACAATCAAGAATAGGGAGAATAACTCAGCGAGTGAAAAAGGATCGACACTTCGAAAGACGCAGTACTTCTGTTTTTTTGTGCACATATGAAACGCCACTGTCTGTCGATGCATGAGCAGAGTTCGAAGATTCTAGAATGTTGTGAAGAACGCTTTTTATATAAAGCTGCTTTGCGTTCCCACACGAAAACCTTGCATAAAGAACGTTATAGTTGCAACCTGTGTACACGACGCTTTTGCCGAAGAGCTCTATTGAGACGACACATGAGTGTCCACAACGGTTTAATGGAATTTTCATGTGAACTTTGTACTTATGCTAACAGTCACAAAAGCAGTTTGGAGAGACATCAGTTTCGTATCCACGGAATTCCAGAGAAGAATCATCGAAAAAGGAATTCGGTGTCCAAACAATCGGGAACGTCTTCACCATCTTCTTTGGATGCAATTCTTCTTTCAGCGGATGCAATCTTGTTCATAATTTGGTAATCCTGAAGTATAAAGCTGACCAGCAGCGATAATTTCTGTTCATTTTGTTAGTATCTTTCGTTTGAAAAAGTTGAAGACTGATAGACAAGTAAAGTGTTAAGCTTGCGACAGCAATATTCACAGTAATTCAGGAGCTTTTTATAAGGTAAGAAAAACATATAAGTGTTTAATGTGTATTTCATGGATTATATTACTTATTAATGTTTATCAATGTGTCCTAAGCATACTAAACGGCGTATAGTTGCGAGCGTAATGGATCCCCAGCGCCCTTTGCTCAAAAACTTATTATGTCTTCATAAGGAATAGCACGAATAACGAAAGATGACCATCATATTTTACCTAAATAATCGGAGAATTAATATGATTCTAAAGCCGTTTCTGGAACGAATTGATAAACATTAGAAATGTAAATTATTATAATCTACATAGATAATGTGAATGTTTCTTTATTGTTATGTTACGAAAACGGGAATATTTTAACTAAATAATCACAGAGAGTTCATATGCCTTTAAAGACGTTTCTGCAAGAGATTAATAAATATGAAATACGTAAATTGTCATAATTTACATAGATAATGTGACCGTTTCTCTATTATTTTAACAGGAATTTAACAATCTAGAATATGGAGAATAACTCAGCGAGAGAAAAAGGATCGATACTTCGAAAGACGTAATACTTCTGTCTTTTGTGCACATATGAAACGGACAGAAAAAATAATATGAAACGCCACTGTTCATCAATGCGTGAGCACAGTTCGAAGATTCTAGAATGTTGTGGAGAGCATTTTTAAATAAAGCTGCTTTGCGTTCCCACATGAATACCTTACATAAAGAAGGTTATATTTGCAACTTGTGTACACGAAGTTTTTGTCGAAGAGCTCTACTGAGACGTGATATGAGTGTCCACAACGGGTTAAAAAATTTTCTTCTGAACTTTGTATTTACGCTACCAGTCACAAAAGCATCTTGGAGAGGCATGAGTTTCGTATCCACGGAATACT
>NW_013678505.1:6600-8738 GCF_000517525.1 Limulus polyphemus | reverse complement strand
ATATCTCGGTATGAACTGGCATAAATAGTGAATTAATCCTATAGTCGTTTGAGATAATGTACATTTAAACTGATATGTCATGAAAGCAAATTGTGTAAACACGACTTGTGTCGTGTTCCAGAAAAAAAAAGTATTATTGACTGTGCTACGTATCATTGCGTAGAACACGTCAAGGGCTTTTGTCAACGAAATGTGTATTTATGAACTCCCAGCTGTTACAATATGCCTCACTTTGCATATCATGGCTGGAATATACTAGTTGTGGGTGCCTTTATGTATGGTCCCAGGTACCCAAAGTTGATCCCTATTAACTTGTTTTCCAATGCTGTTAAGCATGTGATGTATTACTGTCTTAGAGTTTCTAAATTGCTGATCTGGATACGTCTCAGTGTATGAATAACGCACGTCGGAATGTACCTGGATTATCAATTTTTCTTTTCTATAATTATAGCTTTGATATCATTTTCTCATCTTGCCTACCTCTTTAATATACTGCGGTCGTCCATGATTACAAAACGCCTAAGCTGCTGTGGATTTCATTAAAAGATGCACCTATCTAAAAATGTATCTGAGTAATGTTTTAATTGAAGTGATTTAAGCATTTGTATTAAAAAATAAAAATTCAGTTTTTCAAAGTAGCTAAAGTGATATGTTACGAAAACTGGAATATTTTACCTAAATAATCGGAGAGAGTTAATATTTATTTAAAGACGTTTCTGCAACGGATTAATAAATATTAAATACGTAAATTGTCATGATTTACTTAGATAATGTGAATGTTTCTTTATTATTTTAACAGGAATTTAACAATTTAATATGGAGAACAACTGTGCGAGTGAAAAAGGATTGACACGTCGAAAGACGCAATACTTCTGTGTTTTCTGTAACTATGAAACGAACAGAAAAAATAATCTGAAACGCCATTGTTCATCAATGCATGAGCACAGTTCGAAGATTCTAGAATGTTGTGGAGAACACTTTTTAAATAAATCTGCTTTGCGTTCCCACACGAAAAAATTACATAAAGAAGGTTATAGTTGCAACCTGTATACACGAAGCTTTTGCCGAAGAGCTCTACTGAGACGACACATGAGTGTCCACAACGGTTTAAAGGAATTTTCATGTGAACTTTGTATTTATACTACGAGTCATAAAAGCAACTTGGAGAGGCATCAGTTTCGTATTCACGGAATTCCAGAGAAGAAACGTCGCAAAATGAATTCGGTGTCCAAACATTCGGGAGCGTCTTCATCATCGTCTCTGGGTTTGTCTTATAGAGAAGAGGAGATCAATCGTGGGAAATTTATCAGAGTATCCAAAAATCAATCCATTGTATGTACACCCGAATTACCAGAGTCTACTTCTGTAGAACCATCAATTACAATGGCAGAATATATTAACAGAGTTGAAACTCAAGGAGCAGACAGGTTTTTTCCAATAAAGGAAAACATTCGATTGTGCTGCTTTCCTTACAAATGTTTTGAATGCAACGGCGTTTTTAAAAAACAGTCAGACTACATATTTCACCGTGACCAGATCCACTGACCACGAGACGCCCTTGTGATAACACTCATTCGTGCAGCTTTGAGACATCGTCAGCAGGCTCAAGATAAACATCTGAACTTGGTTATTCATCCTCCGCGAGATCCATTTTAATTTTCAATTGTTTTGGAAGTATTTATTGTTATGAATTGATCTCTTACTGTATTTGTATTTGCTGAATTGGTTAGACGCTGGAAATGTGTCAGTTAAGTTATGCATTACAAAAGTAAATTTCTTATTAGCATCACATTATCAATATTGAAACTGTTTAGCTATATTTTAATAACTATTTAATAATTTAGTTTTTTATCAATAGCTTTGAATTTATGGACTTAACGCTACAGTCTGGGTTTCGATTTGTCGCGGTGGAGAAACAGATAGTTCGGAAAAATAAACACACAGACAGGCCTACAGATATAAAAGCTGATTATCTAAACTTAAATGTATCAATACTGTACTAGTTTAGCTTGATATAAATTGCCATATTATATGCTTGTGGTTTTCTCTTCAGAATAGTGTAAAAAAAAAAAAAACTAGAAATGGTACGATCAAAAGAGATCGTTAATTGGTACCACGATGAACATTGATTCTGATTA
>NW_013678505.1:4121-6102 GCF_000517525.1 Limulus polyphemus | reverse complement strand
GTGAAACATGTCCAATTTTTTGGCTTTAGCTTCCACTGTCAGTATTTAAAAATAGGTGAGCAAGGTTGAGAAAGGTATTATTCATTATAAGCATTACAGAATACGTTTTGTAATAGTCCCTCGTAGTTTTAAGTGGTTTGTGAGATTAGAGCCGGTCAAATAAAGATGTGTCTAGTGCAGGAGAATGAGTTCTTAATTGTTTAATCTTACAAGTTATTTTGCGTCCGTAGGTTTAAAAAGACATCAGTAGAATAAACATAAAATATTTTCAGCTTTTTATTTCAAATCTTAATTAGAGAGGTTAAAAGTAAAAAGCCATAAGAGATGATGAAAAAAATATATAGAGAAAGTATATAGATTCTGTATGAAAATGAAGTAAGAAATTGGCTGAAACATTTTATTTGAACTGGATAAATAAGTATTTTACATTTATACTCAACGGACATCTTCCTCATTACGAAATAATTCACACACACTTAAAAATACGGACTTTAATAGTATAGTAAAGTTGCGTTTTATATGTTTATTATATGTGTATGGGTACTTAATTCAATAATGTTTTCTCAACATCAACTAAATTGATAATTAACCTTTTAATTATTTAAATAAAACTATATTTTTTTGTTCTCGTTAGATTCGCGTGATAAATGAAAACATTACACCAGGTGACTTGTTATAAGATGAGTTAAAAGTGTTATCTTAATTTCTATATTACACTTTTAAATAAGTATTCCTTTTATGATACTTGACTTCCTTAAACTAACACCAGACGATAAAAGTCTGAGTCCGTGGTACACAACAAATTGAATAATCAATTTTTGAAGATTTCATTTAGGGGTGGATGTTTCCAATATTTTGGAACTATCAAAAGATCATTTCATTTCCCTATACAGTTTTTTCCAATTTGCTAAAGGTAATTTCATTTTTCTCTCTTTAGTTTTCAAGTAGGGACAGTTGGATTAACATCAGGACTTACGGATAGCTAAAATAACTTTTATATTAGTAGGTTTTTCTCTGAATAACTACTTTACAGCTGGCCAATATGATTTTCATTTTCCTGCTGTAAGTTAGCCAGAAATGCATAAATTCACATATGAAATGAGCGTATAAAATAAATTTTAGATACAAACACCAGCGCTATGTTTGTTATATATGAGTTAGTAACCATGAAGCTAATAAAATCAAGTTTTTATTGAGCTACATTTTGTTGAGAAATAAAAGCAGGAAACTTTAATTGTTTTAAATAAGTTTTAAACCATTACATGAAGCACATACACGTTTAAGTTTCCAAGGCGACCACTTTCCCTTCTTTCTATATTCACCATTTCACTAATTATTTGCTTCATTGTACATCCCTGCTAACAAAAACTTAATCACTTTCTAACCTCCGTAACCTTTAGAATTTAGTTGACCTAATCTTTGTCATCATTGGATAGTTATAGAGAGAATGAGATACCAGGAATCAACAGCTATAACGTAACATTTGTAGTGTACAAATTCTGTTACAGTTCTTTATATGACCATTTGGATAAATGTTAAAATAACAAATATCGTGGTATATAACGCCATATATTGGAGAAGTGTGGTCCATGAACAGTACATTTTGTGAAATTACATCATAATACAACTGGTGATAATTTTTACAAACAATACTTTTCAAAACGATTTTTTGTTTTCCTCAAAAAAGTACACAACAATTTCTTTCTTTAGAGTTCCCTTTCCGTACAGACGGACTATTATGGTCCTTAATTTTATTATTCTTACCTTGAAAATTGCATAAAACTAAGAACAAGCCTTCTATATTTTATATAGATTTGGTCTTAAAGAATCTAAAAGTTGAACTTAGTATTTCTTTCATTTTCTACATGGTGATATGTCCAAAATTTAATACGTTCTTTCGTCTGGAAAGTACATTTTTTTAGTTTAATTGGTTTTCATTTATATATTTTTTAAATCTTCCCAAGTTCTCTTTGGAATCCTT
>NW_013678505.1:0-3312 GCF_000517525.1 Limulus polyphemus | reverse complement strand
AGTTATATAGATAATGTGAACGTTTCTCTATTATTTTAACAGGAATTTAACAATCGACAATATGGAAAACAACTCAGCACTTTTCATCAATGCAAAAGAACAGTTCGAAGATTCTAGAGTGTTGCGGAGAACATTTTTTAAATAAAGCTGCTTTGCGTTCTCACACGAAATCCTTACATAAAGAAGGTTATAGTTGCAACCTGTGTACACGACGCTTTTGCCGAAGAGCTCTACTGAGACGACACATGAGTGTCCACAACGGTCTAAAGGAATTTTCATGCGAGCTTTGTATTTACGCTACCAGTCCGGACACGGAATTCCTTTTTCGATGTTTCTTCTCTGGAATTCCGTGGATACGAAATTGGTGTCTCTCTAAGTTGCTTTTGTAAAAAAATCAGAAGCATCTTCATCATCGTCTCTGGGTTTGTCTTCTAGAGAAGAGGAAAGCAATGGTGAGAAATTATCTAATAATCAATCCATTGTATATCTGACCATGTCTCAAAGCTGCATGAATGAGTGTCATATGGAAGGCGTCTCGTGGTGGGTGCATCTGGTCACCGTGAATTATGTAGTCTGACTGCTTTTTAAAAACGCTGTTGCATTTCAAGCATTTGTAAGGAAAGCAGCACAATCGAATGTTTTCCTTTGTTGGAACAATTCTGTCTGCTCCTTTAGTTTCCCTTCTGTTAATATCTTCTGCCATTGTAACTGATGGTTCTTCAGAAGTAGACTCTGGTAATTTGGGTGTAAACGCCTACGAAAACATTTTCTAACGTCATCGGTGGAAACACCATCTGTAACAGGCGTATGTTAAGTGAAATGTGCCAATGTGCAAATGTTAACTTGCTCATCGTGAAGTTCTAGACTAGAAAGATAACTTTATATTGCTTGTAAATTTGTGAAATTTTTGTTTATAAATCATTGTTTGTAATTACTATTTGTAATAACTGTTAATGTAAATTGTATTGTTGTGTGTATATTAAAACATATTTGTATTAAAAAGAAAACTGTGTATCAATCTTGTTGGCAAATATCATAAACTCCCTATATATCTGCCTTTAATTAACTACTTAATCCAAAGTACAATTCAACTACTAAATCTAAATTACAAGTTAAATCAAATAAATAACTAAATTCAAAATGAAAGGTAGATATATTGCTGTAATAAATAATTACTTAGACCAAATCATATTAAATTTTATTAACAATATGAGCTCTTATATATTAAAATGGTTCCCGTTGAGGATGAATTACCAAGTTCAAAGGTTTCTCTAGATTCTGGGAGGATTTCTAGAAATTTCAGTTTTACGTAACAATCTAAACTACATTCAAGCGTTTACATACATAGATATATTGTAGACTCTTACTCTCGGGATCTTCCATAACTTTGGAAAATAGGCGGGAGTTTCGCAATACGTCCTTAACACTATAAGCTATGTATCTTTCTATATATAAAGTTACTCTAAACAAACGTTGATATTAAAATAAATTCGTCACATCATGCCTTTAAAGTTTATGTATATCACGTAACAGTTGTAATATAGATTGCGAAATGTAGGTTTATAAAAGTTGTTTTAAAAACTGTTAATACTTTGAATAGATTTACTGGCATTGTGTATTAAACAGCTCTTTGAATTCTGCAATAATGACCTTTGTTTTTACAGTAGTTTAATAATGATTTCCACTTTTGTTTTAAATATATGTCCTAACATTTAATGCTTGTAGATAATTAAAGTTTCTTTGTATTTTCTTTACACTCTTGGTGTTTAGTGTGTGTACTCTCCTGATAAGATATGCTGGGTATCACGACATTTTACAAACGTAGTAAATGACTGTCGACAAATAATTATTTTCTCAACACATTTCCTACCTCAATGAAGGTTTATTATCGAAAATTATATTCAACTAATAAATTATCACAGTAAACTTGATTAAAGATAAGTTAAAATTGAATAATAAAGTAATTGAATAAGTTGCTGGAAAATCAGAATAATAAAGTGATTGAATAAAAATGCTATCAGTTTATAGCAAATACGTTCATTATTATTTATGTTTGCACTGGTACAAATTTTATGACGTAATTTTTGTGTTGAAGTTCTTTTGACATGATAACGGTTGCTTTTATAACATTCCGATAATATAATTTCTATTCACGCAGAAAACGTTAAAATCAAATAATAAACTTCTGCATCTTTTTCCCGCCAATAAACTGACAGCAAAAGAACGTCGTAGAACCGATTTGCTGCAGTTCTTTTGTGCGCTTTGATACAACATGACTTTTGTGTACATTACCAAACAGAAGTCAATGAGTATCGATTTTTACGAAATTTTTATTCACATTTTGCATTAAAAACTTCAGTACTTTGGCAAGCTACTTACTGGTGTAATTGTTTCGTTCTAATTACATTTTAACAGTGATTTCTCCAAATGTTTGATACATCAAACTTTAAGGTATTACTTCGTTCAATACATTTCAGAATTTATCTATTGAACTAAAGCACGATTCACCGACATGCTAAGTAACAACAAAACACTCAAGAAATCTCTATTGAAATGTTAAAAGTTCTGTATTAATTTCGTTATAAACATACTGCATTCTTAAAATTACGATACCAGTGTATTCTAACGTTTGATACTGATAGTTAGTTATTTGCATGAGATACGGCGAAATTTACAATATGTTTAGTAAGAATTATTTGTTAGGATTTTTGTGTGTATTAGCTCAGTATGACATATACATTTGTTATGAAACTATTACGTGTACATATGACTCTAGGAAATATCCTTTATAGTATTCAGGAAAGAAAAGTTAATGTTGTGTTAAAACATTTTTTCAATATTATGTTCAAGATCAAATTCAAATGCGAACTCATTAATGAGCTCTTTCTTTATCAAATATAATACATAGATTATCAAAATTCTCATATTGTACGTTTATTTCTATGTAAATAAAATGTGTAATTTACGTAACAAACATCATCATTTTTGAAAGATGTAACCACTCTATAAAATACCGTTTCATTCAATACCGTCATAATAAATTTATAACAATCGTAACATAACAGACGGCATAACTTAATGTTTAGGGACCTATAGATCCACCTTGGCTGTCCCACCTCTTAAATTAAAACTATTAAAGAAAAAAGACAGCTCTTATCATTTATAAAGTTATCAAGCATTATATTTAACTCACTTAAATGTACTGTATCCGCAACATCTGATGTTAACCCGTTCCAAAGGCCAACCACCCTGTTTGAAAAATATAACTGTCTTAGTTCAAGATAACTCCTACCTTGCAGAATTCATACGTGT
>NW_013678504.1:8396-10409 GCF_000517525.1 Limulus polyphemus | reverse complement strand
TAATGACATGTTAATATAATATACTTAAACTCAATAACTAGTTGTAGAAATGTGAAATCTAATGACATGTTAATATAATATACTTAAACTCAATAACTAGATGTGTTAACGTGGACTGTAATGACGTGTTAATATAATATACTTAACCTTAATAACTAGATGTGGCAACGTGGACTGTAATGACATATTAATATAATATACTTAACCACAATAACTAGATGTGTTAACGTGGACTGTAATGACGTGTTAATATAATATACTTAACCTTAATAACTAGATGTGGCAACGTGGATTGTAATAACAAGTTAATATAATATACTTAAACTCAATAACTAGATGTGGAAACGTGGACTGAAATGATGTGTTAATATAATAAATTTAACCTCAATAATTAGATGTGGAAATGTGAACTCTAATGACATGTTAATATAATATACTTAACCTCAAAATCTAGATGTGGCAACGTGGACTGTAATGTAATGTAAATATATAATACTTAACCTTAATAACTAGATATGTTAACGTGGACTGTAATGACGTGTTAATATTATATATTTAACCTTAATAACTAGATTTGGTTACGTAGACTGTAATGACGTGTTAGTATAATATACTTAACCTCAATAACTAAATGTGGAAATGTGAACTCTAATGACATGTTAATATAATATACTTAACCTCAAAAACTAGATGTGGTAAAGTGGACTGTAATGACGTGTTAATATAATATATTTAAACATCAATAACTAGATTTGGTTACTTGGACTGTAATGATGTGTTAGTATAATATACTTAACCTCAAGATCTATATGTGGTAAAGTGGACTGTAATGACGTGTTAATATAATATATTTAACCTCAATAACTAGATGTGGTAACGTGGACTATAATGAAATGTTATTATAACATGCTTAACCTCAATAACTAGATGTGGAAATGTGGACTGTAATGACTTGTAATATAATATATTTAACCTCAATAACAAAATGTGTTTACGTGGACTGTAATGACGTGTTAATATAATATATTTAACCTCAATAACTAGATGTATTTACGTGAACTGTAATGACGTGTTAATATAATATACTTAACCTCAATAACTAGATGTGGTAAATTGGACTGTAATGACGTGTTAATTTAATATATTTAACCTCAATAACTAGATGTGGCAACGTGGACTGTAATGACATATTAATATAATATACTTAAACTCAATAACTAGATGTGGTAACGTGGACTGAAATGATGTGTTAATATAATGAATTTAACCTCAATAATTAGATGTGGAAATGTGAACTCTAATGACATGTTAATATAATATACTTAACCTCAAAATCTAGATGTGGAAACGTGGACTGTAATGTAATGTAAATATAATATACTAAACTACAATAACTAGATGTGGTAACATGGACTGTAATGATCTGATAATATAATATATTTAACCTCAAAAACTAGATTTGGCAACGTGGACTGTAATGACATGTTAATATAATATTCTTAAACTCAATAACTAAATATTACAACGTGGACTGTAATGACATGTTAATATAATATACTTAACCTCAATAACTAGATGTGTTAACGTAGACTGTAATGACGTGTTAATATAATATACTTAACCTTAATAACTAGATGTGGCAACGTGGATTGTAATGACAAGTTAATATAATATGCTTAACCTCAATAACTAGATGTGGTAACGTGGATTGTAATGACAAGTTAATATAATATACTTAATCTCAATAACTAGAGGTGGTAACGTGGACTATAATGAAGTGTTAGTATAACATGCTTAACCTCAATAACTAGATGTGGAAATGTGGAATGTAATGACGTGTTAATATAATATATTTGACCTCAATAACTAGATGTGTTTACGTGGACTGTAATGACGTGTTAATATAATATACTTAACTTCAATAACTAGATGTGGTAAAGTGGACTGTAATGACGTGTTAATATAATATACTTAACTTCAATAACTAGATGTGGTAAAGTGGACTGTAATGAC
>NW_013678504.1:5988-7838 GCF_000517525.1 Limulus polyphemus | reverse complement strand
TGTAATGACATGTTAATATAATATACTTAACCTCAATAACTAGATGTGTTAACGTGGACTGTAATGACGTGTTAATATAATATACTAAACCTCAATAACTAGATGTGGTAACGTGGACTATAATGAAGTGTTAGTATTATATGCTTAACCTCAATAACTAGATGTGGAAATGTGGACTGTAATGACATATTAATATAATATACTTAACCTCAATAATTAGATATGGCAACGTGTACTGTAATGACATGTTAATACAATACACTTAACCTCAATAACTAGATGTGGTAACGTGGAATGTAATGCCGTGTTAATATTATATACTTAACCTCAATAACTAGATGTGGAAATGTAAACTCTAATGACATGTTGATATAATATACTTAACCTCAATATCTAGATGTGGCAACGTGTACTTTAATGACATGTTAATATAATATAATTAACCTCAATAAGTAGATGTGGAAATGTGAACTCTTATGACATGTTGATATAATATACTTTACATCAATAACTAGATATGATAACGTGGCCTGTAATGACATCTTAATATAATATACTTAACCTCAATAATTAGATATGGCAACGTGTACTGTAATGACATGTTAATATAATATAATTATCCTTAATAACTAGTTGTGGAAATGTGAACTCAAATGACATGTTTATAAAATATATTAAACCACAATAACTAGATGTGGCAACGTGGACTGTAATGACATGTTAATATAATATACTTAAACGCAATAACTAGATGTGGAAAGGTGGACTGTAACGACGTGGTAGTATAATATACTTAAACTCAATAACTAGATATGACAACGTGTACTGTAATGACATGTTAATATTATATACTTAACCTCAATAACTAGTTGTGTAAATGTAAACTCTAATGACATGTTGATATAATATACTTAACATCAATAACTAAATGTTGCAATGTGGACTGTAATGACATTTTAATACACTATACTTAACTTCAATAACTAGGTATGGCAACGTAGACTGTAATGACATGTTAATATATATAGCCTCAATAACTAGATATGACAACCTGGATGGCAATGACATGTTTATATAATATACTTAACCTCAATAACTAGATGTGGAAATGTGAACTCTAATGACATGTTGATATAATATACTTAAAATTTATAACCGATGTGGTAACGTGGACTGAAATGGCGTGGTAATATAATATACTTACTCTCAGTAACTAGATATGACAACGTGTACTGTAATGACGTGTTAATATAACATACTTAACCTCAATAACTAGATTTGGTAACGTGGACTGTAATGACGTTTTAATATAATATACTTAACCTCAATAACTAGATGTGGTAACGTAGATTGTAATGATGTCTTAATATAATATACTTAACTTCATTAACAAGATGTGACAATGTGGACTTAATTACTTGTTACTGTAATATAATTAACCTCAATAACTAGATATGGAAATGTGGACTGTAATGACATGTTAATATAATATACTAAAATTAAACAACTAGATGTGACAATGTGGACTGTAATGACTTGTTACTATAATATAATTAACCTCAATAACTAGATATGGAAATGTGGACTTTAATGACATGTTAATAAAATATAATTAACCTCAGTAACTAGATATGGCAACGTGTACTGTAATGACATGTTACTATAACATACTTAACCTCAATAACTAGATATGGAAATGTGGACTGTAATGACATGTTAATATAATATACTAAAATTAAATAACTAGATGTGACAATGTGGACTGTAATGACTTGTTACTATAATATAATTAACCTCAATAACTAGATATGGAAATGTGGACTGTAATGACATGTTAATAAAATATACTT
>NW_013678504.1:1459-5404 GCF_000517525.1 Limulus polyphemus | reverse complement strand
ATACTTTATACTTAATTCAAAAACTAGATGTGACAATGTGGACTGTAATGACTTGTTACTATAATATAATTAACCTCAATAACTAGATATGGAAATGTGGACTGTAATGACATGTTAATAAAATATACTTAACCTCAGTAATGAGATGTTGTAACGTGGACTGTAATGACGTATTAATATAATATACTTTTCCTCAATAACTAGACATGGCAACGTGTACTGTAATGGCATGTTAATATAATATACTTAACTTCAATAACTAGATGAGACAATGTGGACTGTAATGACTTGTTACTATAATATAATTAACCTCAATAACTAGATATGGAAACGTGGACTGTAATGACATGTTAATATAATGTACTTAACCATAATAAGTAAATGTGGCAACGTTGACTTTAATGACATGTTAATATAATATACTTAAACTCAATAACTAGATGTTGTAACGTGGACTTTAATGACATGTTAATATAATATACTTAACCACAATAACTAGATGTGGGATTGTGGACTGTAATGACAGGTTTATATAATATATTTAACCTCGATAATTAGATATGGCAACGTGTACTGTAATGACATGTTAATATTATATATTTAGCCTCAATAATTAGATATGGCAACGTGTACTGTAATGACATATTAATATAACATACTTAGCCTCAAAAACAATATGTGGTAAATTGGACTGTAATGTCGTGTTATTATAATATACTTAACCTCAATAACTGGATGTGATAACGTTGTCTATAATGATGTGTTAATATAATATACATAACTTCAATAACTAGGTGTGACAATGTGGACTGTAATGACTTGTTTCTATAATACAATTAACCTCAATAACTAGATAATGCAACTTGTACTGTAATGACATGTTAATATAATATACTTAACCTCAATATCTAGATGTGAAAATGTGAACTCTAATGATATGTTAATATAATATACTTAACCTCAAAAACTAGATGGTACAATGTGTACTGTAATGACGTGTTAGTATAATATAATTAAGCTCAATAACTAGATGTGGAAATGTGAACTCTAATGACATGTTAATATAATATACTTAACCTCAAAAACTAGATGTGGCAACGTGGACTGTAATGACATGTTAATATAATATACCTAACCACAATTACTAGATGTGGCAACGTGGACTGCAATGACATGTTAATATAATATACTTAAACTCAATAACTAGATGTAGTAACGTGGACTGTAATGACGTGTTAATGTACTTAACCTCAATAACTAGAGTGGTAACGTAGATTGTAATGATGTCTTAATATAATATACTTAACTTCAATAAGTAGATGTGACAATGTGGACTGTAATGACTTGTTACTATAATATAATTAACCTCAATAACTAGATATGGAAATGTGGAGTGTAATGAAATGTTAATACAATATACTTAACCTCAGTAATTAAATGTGGTAACGTGGACTGTAATGACATGTTAATATAATATACTTTTCCTCAATAACTAGACATGGGAACGTGTACAGTAATGACATGTTAATTTAGTATACTTAACTTCAATAACTAGATGAGACAATGTGGACTGTAATGACTTGTTACTATAATATAATTAACCTCAATAACTAGATATGGAACGATATTAGCTATTGGGTCGAATTTAATCCACTCGGACTTAAGGAAACATATGTAGATATGTTGTAAATATATAAGTTAATTAACACATTGACTGCAGACTAATATCAACAGTGGGTCATAGAACGATATTAGCTATTGGGTCCTAGTTAATCCAGTCTGACTTAAGGAAACACATTTAGATATGTTGTAAATATATGAGTTATTTAACACATTGCCTGCATACTAATGTCAACTGTGGGTCATAAAACGATACTAGCTATTGGGACCTATTTAATCCACTCGGACGTAAAAAACACATGTAGATATGTTGTAAATATATATGTTAATTAACACATTGGCTTTAGTCTAAAATAAACAGTGGGTCACAGAACGATACTAGTTATTGGGTCCTAATTAATCCACTCGGACTTAAGGAAACACATGTAGATATGTTGTAAATAGATGATTTATTTAACACATTGGATGCAGTCTAAAATCAATAGTGCGTCATAGAACGATAATAGTTATTTGGTCCTATTTAATCCACTCGGACTTAAGAAAACACATGTAGGTATGTTGTAAATAGATAATTTAATTAACACATTGGCTGCAGTCTAAAATCAATAGTGGGTCATAGAACGATAATAGTTATTGGGTCCTATTTAATACACTCGGACTTAAGGAAACACATATAGATATAATGTAAATAGATGAGTTAATTAACATATTGACTGCAGACTGAAGTCAACAGTGGGTCATAGGACGATACTACCTATTGGGTCCTATTTAATCTACTCGGTCTTAAAAAACACATATGGATATGTTGTAAATAGATGAGTTAATTAACACATTGGCTACTGACTAAATTCAAAAGTGAGTCATAGAAAGGTACTAGTTATTGGGTCCTAATTAATCCACTCGGACTTAAAAAACATCTAGATATGTTGTAAATAGATGAGTTAATTAACACATTGACTGCAGAATAAGGTCAACAGTGGGTCATAGAGCGATACTAGCTATTTGGTCCTATTTAATCCACTCGGACATAAGGAAACACATGTAGATATGTTGTAAATAGATGAGTTAATTAACACTTTGAATGCAGAATAAGATCAATAGTGGGTCATAGAGCGATACTAGCTATTCGGTCCTATTTAATCCACTCGGACTTAAGGAAACAAATGTAGATATATTGTAAATATATGAGTTAATTAACACATTGGCTGTAGACTAAAGTCAGCAGTAGGTCACAGAACGATATTAGTTATTGGGTCCTATTTAATGCAGTCGGACATAAGGAAACCCATGCAGATATGTTGTAAAGATATGTGTTAATTAACACTTTGGCTGCTTACTAAAGTCAACAGTTGGTCATAGAAAGATACTAGTTATTGGGACCTATTTAAACCATACGAACTTAAAAAACAAATGTAGATATGTTGTAAATATATGAGTTAATTAACATATTAACTGCAGACTGAAGTCAAGAGTGGGTCATAGAACGATACTAGCTATTGGGTTCTATTTAATCCACTCGGACTTAAAGAAACACATGTAGATATGTTTTAAATATACGAGTTAATTAACACATGACTGCAGACTAAAGTCAATAGTGGGTCATAGAACGATATTAGCTATTGGGTCCTTTTTAATCCAGTCAGACTTATGGAAACACATGTAGATATGTTGTAAATAGATGAGTTAATTAACACAGTGGCTGCAGGCTAAAGTCAACAGAGCGTAATAGAACGATACTAGTTATTGGGTCCTATTTAACCCACTCGGACTTAAGGAAACACATGTAGATATGTTGTAAATATATGAGTTAAATAACACATTGACTGCAGACTAATGTCAACAGTGGGTCATAGAACGATACTAGCTATTAAGTCCTATTTAATCCACTCGGACTTAAGGAAACACATGTAGATATGTTGTAAATATATGAGTTAAATAACACATTGACTGCAGACTAATGTCAACAGTGGGTCATAGAACGATACTAGCTATTAAGTCCTATTTAATCCAGTCAGACTTATGGAAACACATGCAGATATGTTGTAAATAGATGAGTTAATTAACACAGTGGCTGCAGGCTAAAGTGAACAGTGGGTCATAGAACGATACTAGTTATTGGGTCCTATTTAATCCACTCGGACGTAAGAAAACACATGTAGATATGTTGTAAATATATGAGTTAAATAACACATTGACTGCAGACTAATGTCAACAGTGGGTCATAGAACGATTCTAGCTATTGGGTCCTATTCAATCCAGTCATACTTTTGGAAACCCATGTAGATATGTTGTAAATATATGAGTTAAATAACACATTGACTGCAG
>NW_013678504.1:0-1449 GCF_000517525.1 Limulus polyphemus | reverse complement strand
TAGTCTGCAGTCAATGTGTTATTTAACTCATATATTTACAACATATCTACATGGGTTTCCAAAAGTATGACTGGATTGAATAGGACCCAATAGCTAGTATCGTTCTATGACCCACTGTTGACATTAGTCTGCAGTCAATGTGTTATTTAACTCATATATTTACAACATATCTACATGTGTTTTCTTACGTCCGAGTGGATTAAATAGGACCCAATAACTAGTATCGTTCTATGACCCACTGTTCACTTTAGCCTGCAGCCACTGTGTTAATTAACTCATCTATTTACAACATATCTGCATGTGTTTCCATAAGTCTGACTGGATTAAATAGGACCCAATAGCTAGTATCGTTCTATGACCCACTGTTGACATTAGTCTGCAGTCAATGTGTTATTCAACTCATATATTTACAACATATCTACATGTGTTTCCTTAAGTCCGAGTGGATTAAATAGATACCAGTAGCTAGTATCGTTCTATGACCCACTGTTAACTTTAGTCTGCAGTCAATGTGTTAATTAACTGATATATTTACAACATATCTACATGGGTTTCCTTAAGTCCGAGTGAATTAAATAGGACCCAATAACTAGTATCGTTCTATGACCCACTGTTGACTTTAGTCTGCAGCCAGTGTGTTAATTAACAACACATGTAGATATGTTGTAAATATATGAGTTAAATAACACATTGACTGCAGACTGAAGTCAACAGTGGATCACAGAACGATTCTAGCTATTGGGTCCTATTTAATCCACTCGGACTTAAGGAAACACATGTAGATATGTTGTAAATATATGAGTTAAATAACACATTGACTGCAGACTAATGTCAACAGTGGGTCATAGAACGATACTAGCTATTGGGTCCTATTTAATCCAGTCAGTTTTATGGAAACACATGTAGATATGTTGTAAATACATGAGTTAAATAACACATTGACTGCAGTCTAATGTCAACAGTGGGTCATAGAACGATACCAGCTATTGGGTCCTATTTAATCCAGTCAGACTTATGGAAACCCATGTAGATATGTTGTAAATATATCAGTTAATTAACACATTGACTGCAGACTAAAGTCAACAGTGGGTCATAGAACGATACTAGCTATTGGGTCCTATTTATTTCACTCGGACTAAAGGAAACCCATGTGATATGTTGTAAATATATGTTTCCTTAAGTCCGAGTGGATTAGATAGCCCCCAATAGCTGGTATCGTTCAATGACCCTATCTTGACTTCAGTATGCAGTCAATGTGGTAATTATCTCATATATTTACAACATATCTACATGTGTTTTCTTACGTCCGAGTGGATTAAATAGGACCCAACAGCTAATATCGTTCTATGACGCACTCTTGACTTCAGTCTGCGGTCAATGTATTAATTAACTCATATATTTACAACATATCTACATGTGTTTTTTTAAGTCCGAGAGGATTAACTAGGT
>NW_013678503.1:8265-10775 GCF_000517525.1 Limulus polyphemus | reverse complement strand
AACAACTCCACGAACACCTAGGTGTAACTCTAGTTACCGAATTTATAACCACCATATTCATCTTTAGCCTTATTTAATACAACTACTCCATGAACATATATGTGTAACTCTAGTTATAGAATTTATAACCACCATACTCATCGTTAGCCTTACTTGGTACAACTATTCCATGAACACTTAGGTGTAACTCTAGTTACCGAATTTATAACCACAATATTCATCTTTAGCCTTACTTGGTACAACTACTCCATGATCATATATGTGTAACTCTAGTTACCGAATTTGTAACCACCATACTCATCTATAGCGTTATTTGGTACAACAACTCCACGAATACCTAGGTGTAACTCTAGTTACCGAATTTATAACCACCATATTCATCTTTAGCCTTACTTGGTACAACTACTCCATGAACACCTAGGTGTAACTCTAGTTACAGAATTTATAACCACCATATTCATCTTGAGCCTTACTTGGTACAACTACTCTATGAAAACATACGTGTAACTCTAGTTATAGAATTTATAACCACCATACTCATCTGTAGCGTTATTTGGTACAAAAACTCCACGAATACCTAGGTGTAACTCTAGTTACCGAATTTATAACCACCATACTCATCTTTAGCCTTACTTAGTACAACTACTCCATCAACACCTAGTTGTAACTCTAGTTTCCGATTTTATTACCACCATACTCATCGTTAGCCTTACTTGGAACAATTACTTCATGAACATTTAGGTTTAACTCTGGTTACCGAATTAATAACCCCCATACTCATCTTTAGCGTTATTTGGTACAACAACTCCACGATCACCTAGGTGTAACTCTAGTTACCGAATATGTAATAACCATACTCATCTATAGCGTTATTTGGTACAACAACTCCACGAACACCTAGGTGAAACTCTAGTTACAGAATTTATAACCACCATATTCAGCTTTATCGTTATTTGGTACAACAACTCCACGAATACCTAGGTGTAACCATAGTTACCGAATTTATAACCACCATACTCATCTTTAGCGTTATTTGGTACACTAACTCCACGAACACCTAGGTGTAACTCTAGTTACCGAATTTGTATCCAACATACTCATATTTAGCGTTATTTGATACAACAACTCCACGAATACATAGGTGTAACATTAGTTACCGAATTTATAACCACCATACTCATCTTTAGCGTTATTTGGAACACGAACTCCACGAAAACCTAGGTGTAACTCTAGTTACAGAATTTATAACCACCATACTCATCTTTAGCGTTACTTGGTATAACTGCTCCATAAACACCTAAGTGTAACTGTAGTTACAGAATTCATAACGATCATACTCATCTTCAACCTTACTTGGTACAACTACTCCATGAACACATAGGTGTAACTCTAGTTACAGAATTTATAACCACCATACTCATCTTTAGCCTTACTTGGTACAATAACTCCATGAACACATAGGTGTAACTCTAGTTATAGAATTTATAACCATCATATTGATCTTTAGCCTTACTTGGAGCAAATACTCCATTATCACTTAGGTTTAACTCTGGTTACCGAATTTATAACCCCCATACTTATCTTTAGCGTTATATGTTACAACAACTCCACGAACACCTAGGTGTAACTCTAGTTACCGAATTTGTATCCAACATACTCATATTTAGCGTTATTTGATACAACAACTCCACGAACACCTATGTATTACTCTAGTTACAGAATTTATAACCACCATACTCATCTTTAGCCTTACTTGGTACAACTACTCCACGAACACCTATGTATTACTCTAGTTACAGAATTTATAACCACCATACTCATCATTAGCCTTACTTGGTACAACTACTCCATGATCACTTAGGTTTAACTCTAGTTACCGAATTTATAACCCCCATACTCATCTTTACCTTTATTTGGAACAGCAACTCCACGAACACCAAGGTGTAACTCTAGTTACCGAATATGTACCCACCATTCTCATCTGTAGCGTTATTTGGTACAACAACTCCACGAATACCTAGGTGAAACTCTAGTTACCGAATTTATAACCACCATATTATCTTTATCGTTATTTGGTACAACAACTCCACGAATACCTAGCTGTAACTCTAGTTACCGAATTTGTAACCACCATACTCATCTGTAGCGTTATTTGGTACAACAACTCCACGAATACCTAGGCGTAATTCTAGGTACCGATTTTATAACCACCATACTCATCTCTAGCCTTACTTGGAGCAAATACTCCATGAACACTTAGGCTTATTCTAGTTAGCGAATTTATAACCCCCATACTCATCTTTACCGTTATTTGGTACAGCAACTCCACGAACACCTAGGTGTAACTCTAGTTATCGAATTTGTAACCACCATACTCATCTTTAGCGTTATTTGGTACAACAACTCCACGAATACCTTGCTGTAACTCTAGTTACATAAATTATAACCACCATATTCATCGGTAGCCTTACTTGGTACAACTACTCCATGAACACCTAGGTGTAACTCTA
>NW_013678503.1:5486-7550 GCF_000517525.1 Limulus polyphemus | reverse complement strand
TACAACTACTCCATGAACACCTAGGTGTAACTCTAGATAAGGAATGTGTAACCCCATACTCATCTTTAGAGTTATTTGGTGCAACAACTCTACGAAAACCTAGGTGTAACTCTAGTTACCGAATATATAACCACCATACTCATCTTTAGCCTTACTTGGTACAACTACTCTACGAACACCTAGGTGTAACTCTAGTTAGCGAATATATAACCACCATACTCATCTTTAGCTTTACTTGGTACAACTACTCCATGAACACCTAGGTGTAACTCTAGTGACGGAGTTTATAACAACCATACTCATCTTTAGCCTTACTTCGTACAACTACTCCATGAACACTTAGGTTTAACTCCAGTTACCGAATTTATAACCTCATACTCATCTTTAGAGTTATTTGGTACAGCAACTCCACGAACACCTAGGTGTAACTCTAGTTACCGAATTTGTAACCACCATACTCATCTTTAGCGTTATTTGGTTCAATAACTCCATGAACACATAGGTGTAATTCTAGTTATAGAATTTATAATCACCATACTCATCTTTAGCCTTACTTGGTACAACTACTCCATGAACACTTAGGAGTAACTCTAGTTACCGAATTCATAACCACGATATTCATCTTTATCCTTACTTGGTACAACTACTCCATGAACACTTAGGTGTAACTCTAGTTACCGAATTCATAACCACCATACTCATCTTTAGCCTTACTTGGTATAACTACTCCATCAACACCTAGGTTTAACTCTAGTTACTGAATGTGTAACCCCATACTCATCTTTAGAGTTATTTAGTGCAACAACTACACGAATACCTAGGTGTAACTCTAGTTACATAAATTATAACCACCATACTCATCGGTAGCTTTACTTGGTACAACTACTCCATGAACACCTAGGTGTAACTCTAGTTACGGAGTTTATAACAACCATACTCATCTTCAGCCTTACTTGGTACAACTACTCCATGAACACTTAGGTTTAACTCCAGTTACCTAATTTATAACCCCCATAGTCATCTTTAGCGTTATTTGGTACAGCAACTCCACGAACACCTAGGTGGAACTCTAGTTACCAAATTTGTAACCACCATACTCATTAGTAGCGTTATTTGGTAAAACAACTCCACGAATACCTAGGTGTAACTCTAGTTCCCGAATTTATAACCACCATACTCATCTTTAGCCTTACTTGGTACAACTAATCCATGAATATTGTGGTTATAAATTCGGTAACTAGAGTTACACCTAAGTGTTCATGAAGTAGTTTTACTAAGTAAGGTTAAAGATGAATAGGGTGTTTATAAATTCGGTAACTAGAGTTACACCTAGGTATTCGTGGAGTAGTTGTACCAAGTAAGGCTAACGATGCGTATGGTGGTTATAAATACGGTAACTATAGTTACACCTACGTGTTCATGTAGTAATTGTGCCAAGTAAAGCTAAAGATGAGTATGGTGGTTATAAATTCGGTAACAAGAGTTACACCTAGGTATTCGTGGAGTTGTTGTACCAAAATAACGCTACAGATGAGTATGGTGGTTACAAATTCGGTAACTAGTGTTACACCTAGGTGTTCGTGGAGTTGTTGTACCAAATAACGCTAAAGATGAGTATTGTGGTTATAAATTCGGTAACTATAGTTATACATAGGTGGGTGATTATAAATTCGGTAACTAGAGTTATACCTAGGTGTTTATGGAGTAGTTGTACCAAGTAAGGCTAAAGATGAAAATACTCATCTTTAGCCTTATTTGGTACAACTAATCCATGAACACTTAGGTGTAACTCTAGTTACCGAATTTGTAACCACCATACTCATCTTTAGCCTTACTTGGTACAACTACTCCACGAACACCTAGGTGTAACTCTAGTTACACAATTTATAATCACCATACTCATCTTTAGCCTTACTTGGTACAACTACTCCACCAATACCTAGATGTAACTCTAGTTACGGAATATATAACCACCATACTCATCTTTAGCCTTACTTGGTAAACCTACTTCAGGAACACTTAGGTTTAACTCTAATTACCGAATTTATAACCCCATACTCATCT
>NW_013678503.1:0-4686 GCF_000517525.1 Limulus polyphemus | reverse complement strand
GTACAACAACTCCATGAACACCTAGGTGTAACTCTAGTTATAGAATTTATAACCACCAAACTCATATTTAGTCTTACTTGGTACAACTACTCCATCAACACCTAGTTGTTACTCTTGTTACCGAATTTATAACCCCATACTCATCTTTAGCGTTATTTGGAACAATTACTCCATGAACACTTAGGTTTAACTCTGGTTACCGAATTTATAACCCCCATACTCATCTTTAGCGTTATTTGGTACAACAACTCCACGAACACCTAGGTGTAACTCTAGTTACCGAATTTGTAACCACCATACTCATCTGTAGCGTTATTTGGTACAACAACTTTACGAATACCTAGGTGTAACTCTAGTTACCGAATTTGTAAGCACCATACGCATCTTAAGCGTTATTTGGTACAACAACTCCACGAATACCTAGGTGTAACTCTAGTTACCTAATTTATAACCAACATACTTATCGTTAACCTTTCTTGGAACAACAACACCACGAACACCTAAGTGTAACTCTAGTTACAGAATTTATAAACACCATACTCATCTTTAAACTTAATTGGAATAATTAGTCCATGAACACATAGGTTTAACTCTGGTTACCGAATTTATAACCCCCATACTCATCTTTAGCGTTATTTGGTACAACAACTCCACGAACACATAGGTGTAACTCTAGTTACCAAATTTTTAACCACCATTATCATCTGTAGCGTTATTTGGTACAACAACTACACGAATACCTAGGTGTAACTCTAGCTACCGAATTTATAACCACCATATTCATCTTTAGCCTTACTTGGTAAAACTACTCTATGAACACATATGTTTAACTATTGTTATAGAATTTATAACCACCATACTCATCTTTAGCCTTACTTGGTACAACTACTCCACGAACGACTAGGTGTAACTCTAGTTACAAAATTTGAAACCACCATACTCATCTTTAGCCTTACTTGGTACAACTACTCCATAAACACCTAAGTGTAACTCTAGTTACCGAAATTATAACCCCAAAACTCATCTTTAGCGTTATTTGGTACAGCAAATCCAAGAACACCTAGGTGTAACTCTAGTTACCGAATTTGTAACCACCATACTCATCTGTAGCGTTCTTTGGTACAACAACTCCACGAATACGTAGGTGTAACTCCTGTTACACAACTTATAACCACCATACTCATCCTTTGCCTTGCTTGGCACAACTACTCCATGAACACCTAGATGTAACTATAGTTTCCGAATTTTTAACCATCATACTCATCTTTAGCCTTATTTGGTACAACTACTCCATGAACAAAAAGGGGTAACTCTAGTTACAGAATTTATAACCACCATACTCATCTGTAGCGTTATTTGCTACAACAACTCCACGAATACGTAGGTGTAACTCCTGTTACCGAATTTATAACCACCATACTCATCTTTAGCTTTACTTGGCACAACTAATCCATGAAAACTTAGATGTAACTATAGTTACCGAATTTATAACTACCATACTCATCTTTAGCGTTATTTGGTACATCAACTCCACGAACACCTGGGTGTAACTCTAGTTACCGAATTTATAACCACCATACTCATCGTTAGCGTTATTTGGTACAACAACTCCACGAACACCTAGGTGTAACTCTAGTTACCGAATTTGTAACCAACATACTCATCTTTAGCTTTACTTGGTACAACTACTCCATGAACACTTAGGTTTAACTCTGGTTACCGAATATATAACCCCAACTCATCTTTAGCGGTTTTTGGTACAACAACTCCACGAACACCTAGGTGTAACTCTAGTTAGTAAATTTGTAACCACCATACTCATCTTTAGCCTTACTTGGTACAACTACTACATGAAAACAATAGAGTTACACCTGTTACCGAATTTATAACCACCATACTCATCTTTAGCCTTAATTGGAACAATTACTCAATGAACACTTAGGTTTAACTCTGGTTATCGAATTTATAACCCCCATACTCATCTTTAGCGTTATTTGGTAAAACAACTCCACGAACACCCAGGTGTAACTCTAGTTACCGAATTTGTAACCAACATACTCATCTTTAGCGTTATTTGGTACAAAAACTCAACGAACACCTACGTGTAACTCTAGTTACACAACTTATAACCACCATACTCAGCCTTAGCCTTGCTTGGCACAACTACTCATATGAACTCCTAGATGTAACTATAGTTACCGAATTTATAACCATCATACTCATCTTTATTCTTACTTGGTACAACTACTCCATGAACACATAGGTGTAACTCTAGTTACAGAATTTATAACCACCATACTCATCTTTAGCGTCATTTGGTACACCAACTCCACGAACACCTATGTGTAACTCTAGTTACCAAGTTTATAACCACAATACTCATCGTTAGCGTTTTTTGGTAAAACAACTCCACGAACACCTAGGTGTAACTATAGTTACCAAATTTGTAACCAACATACTCATCTTTAGCGTTATTTGGTACAACAAATCCACAAACACGTAGGTGTAACTCTATTTACCGAATTTATAACCACCATACTCATTTTTAGCCTTACTTGGCACAACTACTCCATGAACACATAGGTGTAACTCTAGTTACAGAATTTATAACCACCATACCCATCTTTAGCCTTACTTGGTACAACTACTCCATAAACACCTAAGTGTAACTGTAGTTACAGAATTTATAACCATCATACTCATCTTTAGCCTTACTTGGTACAACTACTCCATGAACACATAGGTGTATATCTAGTTACCGAATTTGTAACCACCATACTCATCTGTAGCGTTATTTGGTACAACAACTCCGCTATTACGTAGGTGTAACTCTAGTTACCGAATTTATAACCACCATACTCATTTTTAGCTTTACTTGGCACAACTAATCCATGAACACCTAGGTGTAACTATAGTTACCAAATTTATAAACACCATACTCATCATTAGCGTTATTTGGTACACGAACTCCACGAACACCCAGGTGTAACTCTAGTTACCGAATTTTTAACCAACATACTCATCTTTAGCCTTGCTTGGCACAACTACTCCATGAACACCTAGATGTAAATCTAGTTACCGAATTTGTAACCACCATACTCATCTTTAGTCTTACTTGGTACACCAACTCCACGAACACCCAGGTGTAACTCTAGTTACCGAATATGTAACCAACCTACTCATCTTTAGCGTTATTTGGTACACTAACTCCACGAACACCTAGGTGTAACTCTAGTTACCGAATTTATAACCACCATACTCATCGTTAGCGTTATTTGGTACAACAACTCCACGAACACCTAGGTGTAACTCTAGTTACAGAATTTATAACCACCATACTCATCTTTAGCCTTACTTGGTACAACTACTCCATAAACACCTAGGTGTAACTCTAGTTACCGAATTTGTAAGCACCATACGCATCTTAAGCGTTATTTGGTACATAAACTCCACGAATACCTAGGTGTAACTCTAGTTACCTAATTTCTAACCACCATACTCATCGATAACCTTACTTGGAACAACAACTCCACGAACACATAGATGTAACTCTAGTTACCGAATTTATAACCACCATACTCATCTTTAGCCTTATTTGGTACACCAACTCCACGAACACCTAGGTGTAACTCTAGTTACCGAATTTATAACCACCATACTCATCGTTAGCGTTATTTGGTACAACAACTCCACGAACACCTAAGTGTAACAATAGTTACCGAATTTGTAACCAACATACTCATCTTTAGCGTTATTTGGTACACTAACTCCACGAACACCTAGGTGTAACTCTAGTTACCGAATTTGTAACCACCATGCTCATATGTAGCCTTACTTGGTACAACTACTCCATGAACACATAGGTGTAACTCTAGTTACAGAATTTATAACCATCATACTCATCTTTAGCAATAATTGATACAACTACTCCATAAACACCAAAGTATAACTATAGTTACCGAATTTATAACCATCATACTCATCTTTAGCCTTACTTGGTACAACTACTCCATGAACAAATAGGTGTAACTCTAGTTACAGAATTCATAACAATCATACTCATCTTCAGCGTTATTTGGTACACGAACTCCACGAACACGTAGGTGTAACTTTAGTTACCGAATTTGTAACCAAATTACTCATCTTTAGCGTTATTTGGTACAACAACTCCACGAACACCTAAATGTAACTCTAGTTACCGAATTCATAACCACCATACTCACCTTTAGCGTTATTTGGTACACCAACTCCACGAACACGTAGGTGTAACTCTAGATACCGAATTTATAACCACCATACTCATCGTTAGCGTTATTTGGTACAACAACTCCATAAACACCTAGGTGTAACTCTAGTTACCGAATTTGTAACCACCATACGCCCCTTAGCGTTATTTGGTACAACAACTCCACGAACACCTAAGTGTAACTATAGTTACCGAATTTGTAACCAACATACTCATCTTTAGCGTTATTTGGTACAACAACTCCACGAACACCTAGGTGTAACTCTAGTTACCTAATTTATACCCACAATACTCATGTTTAGCCTTACTTGGCAAAATTACTCCAAGAACACATAGGTGTAACTCTAGTTACAGAACTATAACCACCATACTCATCTTTAGCCTTACTTGGTACAACTACTCCACGAATACCGAGGTGTAACTCTAGTTACCGAATTTGT
>NW_013678502.1:9536-11101 GCF_000517525.1 Limulus polyphemus | reverse complement strand
AGAAAGAATAAACTAGTTTTATTTAAGAAAGGACTTGCATAGCTAAAGTTTCTTCGGAAAGCATTTTTACGGAAAATTAACAAACGACTTGAGACGTTACAACTTGGTGTCAGAAGTGGGATAAAAAAATGGAAACGACAAGCGGCAAATTAAACTACAGCTTAGCAGATCTGATGGCAGCAATACAAGAGCCGCAAAAAGAAACATGAAGAACGAGAAAAGAAACAAGAAGAGAGATTACAGCAGCTGTTGGAGGAAAAAGAAAAGAAACAATAAGAGAAATTACAGCAGTTGTTGGAGGAAAAAGAAAAGAAACAAGAAGAACGAGAAAAGAAACAAGAAGAGAGATTACAGCAGTGGCAACTGGAACAAGAAAGAAAAAAGGAAGAAAGTGAGCAGCAACTACAGGAAAGACAACAACAGTGGCAAGAAGTACAAATGAAAAACATTAGTAAATTTCAAAGCGAATTAAATACATTAAAGGATGATTTATTGTCTTTTACACAAGGAGGATACATAAACCACAGACTTAATCAGTCCCAGACAATGGCAAGCCCCTTCCAGACCCCGCAGCTAAACCCTAATGCAGACAACTTCAGTCCTGTTAGAAGTCACATCCCAGATATGAATGTTAGCAATAGGGGTGATCCAGTAGGAAGGATGCCATAGGAATTCGATAGGAAGGCACCGTGGGAAGCATATAGAGCACAATTTGAGCTACTGGTAGAAATGAATGGATGGACAGAGGAGCAGAAAGCAGTATATCTGGCAACGAGCTTGAAGGGACAACCACTGGAAATACTTGGACAGTTGTCAGCAGACGACAGACACAACTATAGGGCACTGGTAGCGGCTCTAGAACTCAGGTATGGAACCCAAAATCAGTCTGAAGTCTACAGGGTTAGGTTTAGGATGAGAGTCTGTGCTAAAGGGGAGAGCCTGCAAGAGCTGGCACAGGACTTGGAAAGTATGGCACACAAGGCTTACCAAACTGCACCACCCGATCTCCTCAAGTTGTTGCTGAGGGATCAGTTTGTAGATGCCTTGGACTGTCCACAACTGAAGATACAAGTAAAGCAAGCACACCCCTCTGCTATGCAGGATGCAATGGCCAGAGCTCTTGAATTTGAATCCTACGTGAAGTCCAGTACAGAGGTACCAAGGTTGGTACAGTCATCTGGATTCAAGGTCAGAAAAGGCAGCTTTCAGAGAAGATTGAGGGACTTTGCTGGCACTGTAATAAACCTGGGCACAAAAGAGCTCAATGCTGGTAACTTCAACACAGGGGAGATACCACAGCAAGAAAGGCTTCTACCCAGAAAGGTTGTTGGAACTGTGGAGAGCAAGGACATATGAGGAGCCAGTGTAAGAAGAATACCACTTATAAGTCAGCTTCGGGAAACCAGTAGTGGTTGGTGCTGAGGGACGCCCACCAACCCCATCGTGAAAGTCCCAACAGCTAAGTATAAAATGGCAAGTACATATAGTGTCTACGTGACAGGAAAGCTGTATGGCCAAAAATGCGACCTTGTCATAGATTCTGCATCTCAGCAAACCCTTGTGAG
>NW_013678502.1:7313-8698 GCF_000517525.1 Limulus polyphemus | reverse complement strand
CACGTTGGATCGGAAAGATAGACCAGTATAATTATGATGTTGAATACAGAGAAGAAAAATCTCATGGAAATACCGATGGACTGAGCAGAGTCCCTGCAAAAATGACTGCGGAAATTGCTGCAAAAGAGAGGTTGAGCTAACCAGGTGTCATCAAGCTGAAGTCAGAGTGACTGAAGGAGTTGATGATAGTGAAATGGAACCAGGTATAGATATTAAATCAGAGCAGTAGAAAGACCAAGATTTGAAGTCAATAATTGATTTTCTAAAAGCAAGTGTTTTGCGCCCTGCTTGGGAGAAGGTGTCTAGTCTGAGCCCTGTGACAAAGAACTATTGGGCACAATGGGACCAGTTGAAGCTTGAAGATGGTATTCTTCTCCGGAGATGGGAAACTGCAGATGGGAAAGTGACGACTGGGCAAACTGTTATACAGGAAGTTATATTGCATCAATCCCATGATAGTTTAACAGGAAAACATCTTGGAGCTAAGAAGATATTGAGTCACCTAAGACAGAGATTTTACTGGATAGGTATGAGACAAGATGTGGAAGAATGGTGCAGGACATGCAGTACATGTTGTGCTAAAAGGGGACCCAAGCATAAGGGACGTGCTCTAATGAAGTTATATCAAGTTGGCGCATCAATGGAAAGAGTAGCCGTCGACATTGCTGGTCCTCTGCCCCAAACTCGTGCTGGAAACAAGTAAATTTGTGTGATGATGGATTATTTCACCAAGTGGTCTGAGGCATATGCAATACCAAATCATAAAGCTACAACTGTAGCTTCGGCTATTAGTGATTTCTTCTTCAGATTTGGTATGCCATATGAACTGCTTTCGGATCCAGGCTGTAACTTCGAATCAGCGGTGTTCCAAGAATGCTGCAAGTTGTTTGGCATCCGAAAGACCAGGATAACGCCACTTCACCCACAGTCCGATGGGATGGACACTGGGACAGGAATTGGCAGAGTTTTGTAATAGCCGCCAAGATGACTGGTATGTCTTACTCCCTCCCCTGTTGATGGCCTATAGGACAGTAGAGCATGAAGCCACTGGATACACTCCAGCAAAGTAGATGTTTGGTCAGGAACTTTGGTTGCCAGTGGATCTGTTAACAGGACGCCCACCTTATGAAGAGTTGCCTGAAAATGTGTCAGAGTTTGTAAAAGTGTTATCAGAAGGGATGAATGATATTCACCATCAAGTGCATTCAAACTTGAAATTGTCTGCTGATTCGAAGAAGTTATCTTATGATAAGAGATCTACCGAAGTCAGCTTTGTACCAGGAGACAGGGTGTGGTTGTATAATCCCAGGAGGACCAAAGGGAAGTCTCTTAAGTTGTCTTCTCCATGGGAAGGCCCATATGACATAGTGGATCGTCTCTCAGAC
>NW_013678502.1:0-6313 GCF_000517525.1 Limulus polyphemus | reverse complement strand
CAAAAACAAACAAACTGACTTGTGGTGAAATATATTCATATTCTCTTGTTGTTATATGTCTGCTTATTGTGAAATATAGGACAATAGATATGTTTCTACTTACCGTTTTGTACCTTTTCCAAATAGTCTCCAACAGAAATTTTGTTTTAACCGTAGGAATTCCTCTCGATTCCCAAAAATCATTGTTCTTGGTGAAATAGCTAAAAATAAGATATGAAAGAAACTAGCTAATTATCTTCAGACAAAAATGAAGAAATAATATCCGGTTTCTTTTATCTAACTTAGAATAAATACAAGAGAGAGAGAAAAAAAATCGTGATTTTTAGAACAAGTATTTTATACATCAAGTATTACTCTGGAAACCGCTGTACATTTTATTTTATTTTATGGCTCCACATAAAATTATAGAACTTCGTTAAAAATGATAGTATTAAAGTGTTGAAATCACGCTTCAGCGTAAGTTGCATAAAAACTTTTTATTCACCTGTAAAGGCCGAGGATTACAGCAACAGCACAAATAAACCAAGGGAGAATGGATGTCAATGCAAGAGGATCCATAGTTAAACACCTTCCTAATAAACAACATTAAAGGCACTCTGATACAGAAAATATATCTTCTCTACTGATATATAAACTCATATTCTACACTAGGATCAAAAGTTAAGGACAACATGCAACACCATAGAATCGATAACGTCACATGGGCGCCGTTGATCTCGTGTATTATTGGTCTGTACATATGTTTTGTTTATGATTTCGAAATACATGTAATTGATAACACATTTTTAGTTTTATTTAATGATTCGTTCTGAAGAGAAACCAGAGGAGTAACCGAGAAAGGAAATATTATACATATATTATACATATATATATAATCACACATATAAACTGAATATTGGTTTGGTTGATTTTGAATTTTGCGCAAAACTACACGAGGGCTATCTGCGCTAGTAATCCTTAATTTAGTAGCAAGTGCCATATTCGTAGTATTTTAAACTCACTGCTGTTGTAACTGTACCTATAGTTTCCTTAAGTAACCATCAAATTTTCTCAGCACCTATAGTTTACTGTAGTAAAATATAGCTTTCCTAAGTACCTGTAATTTCCTGTAGTAACCAGAGGTTTTCTAAGTACCTATAGTTTTCTGCAATACAGTATAGTTTTCCCAACTATCTATAGATCCCTTAAGTAGCTATAGCTTCCTGTAGCACCTATAAGTCTCTTAACTATTTATAGGTTCCTGTAGTACATCATAGAACCAATATAGTTTTCCTGAAAACCTATAGTTTCCTGTAGTACATATAGTTTCCCAACTACCTATAGTTTCCTGTAATACCTATTATTTGTGGGCACACTTGAACAGAAAAGATCGTAGTGACCATATTTTTATCCAAAACTTGTTTTGTTTTGAATTTCGCGCAAAGCTACACGAGGGCTATTCTCGCTGGCCGTCCCTAATTTAGCAGTGTAAGACTAGAGGGAAGGCAGCTAGTCAACACACCCACCGCCAACTCTTGGGCTACACTTTTACCAACGAATAGTGGGACCGACCATCACATTATAACGCCCCCCACAGCTGAAGATGCGAACATGTTCGGTGAGGGGGATTCGAACCCTTGATCCGCAGGTTGTGAGTCAAACGTGCTAACCACGAGGCCTTAAAATTTAATATTACTTTAAACAAACTGGAACAATAATTTATCTTACAATATCATAAATTGATGATAAAATAGTGATATTAAAGGCTTAGCATCAACATTTACTTTTTCAAAAGCGATGCACCCATTTAAGGAGAAGAAAAATGACAGTTCATTTGACAGTTCAATGACCTAGAAATATACAAAAACAAAAACCAAGTATTCTCAGATGCACTGATAACTTTAGAGATAAGAATAATAAACATAATAAATTAAGGAATGATGCAAGGTAAAAAAAAACGAGGTCAAAAATGGCAGTTTGTTTATTCAACACAGCAGGCACGTGTAAAGTGCAGTGGTTTTCTTTAGAGGTTAGAGAGAGATCTGTATAAGTGGAAATTCTGGATCAGACTGAACCTGAATCGAGACTGAGAGAGCTAACCACTATATAAAAAAAAGATAAGATCATCTCTTCATTGCGTATGCATTATCCATGTCACTTCTGATCATCCCATAGTATATAAGACTACGTAGTTCTAGAACAGCGCCTTCCATGGTCCATGTGTAAGTAGAACAACAGCAAAATAGCCGCATCACAGAACCAGTTTTCTAATGTTAAATATATTCGACCACCGGCTGGACATATTTATTTATCTATTTTCGTAATACCAGATATGTTACACATATATCACACTTATTATTAGATCTGTGTAGTTTACGTAAGTTTAATTATAAATATAAATATGCAATTTTGCCAGTTGAACTCCACAGCAAATGTAGTTTTCTTTCAGTGTATCTGGAAAAAATATATCAACTGTAAACAACTAATGTAAACATCCAGTTTATTAACACACGTATCATTTACATAATGCTTATGCTTTAAACTAATATTCGATATCGAAGATTTGCGATGTTTTTGTCAAAAATCAATGTTGACCTTTAACCTTAGCTCAGGGTCAATAAAAGCAATAGAAAGAAATGGCAACATTATTTTTCCTGTCACTAAGTCCTACAGAATACATTTATAATGGTTGCCAAAAATTATCATGTAATTAACACGGGAAGTGAAATCTTACACATTGCCCCCCTCCACCATAAGTGTACGTACTAGGTTATCAAGACACTAGAACAGTAAGATGTTAATTTTTCCTGACTGCCTTTCAACACCCCTCAACGATATCTCGATTTTGCATTCCTCTCAGTCATAATTCTTTTTAGGTGTTGCTGGATGTGAGAAAGATGTTTTACAAAAACGTTTGGATTATTTAGTGAGAATGGTGAATAAATTACTTTTAATCATAACAAATGCAAGGTAAAGCATGTGGAATATCACAATTTGAATTATGAATATAATTTTGATAAGAATAACCTTAACAGTGTTATGGAAGAAAACGATTTTGGTGTTCTGGTCCATCAGTCTCTAGAGTTATCCAAGAAATGTGCTGTTGTTAGTGGCAGAGCAAATATTATTTTAGTTTCTATCTACAAAAATGGTCCACCATGGCTAGGTGGTTAGGGAGTTCGACTCGCAATCTGCGGGTCGCAGGTTCGAATCCCCAGTCCACCAAACATTATCTCCCTTTCAACCGTGGGGGGCGTTATAATGTGACGGTCAATCCAATTATTCGTTGGCAAAAGAGTAGCCCAAGATTTGGCGATAGGTGGTGATGACTAGGTGCCTTCCCTCTAGCTGCCTTCCCGCATCATTGTAAGTAACAATTAATATCACAGTAGAGATTCTGAAGGTATTTGATATAACATGAGAAGTTAAAATGAACGAGCAAAATTCATATATCTAACCATTAGTTAGTTGTAAACAACGCTTTTACAAAATTCAGATAAGTAACCATTAGCTAGTTGTAAACAATACTTTTACAAAATTCAGATATGTAACCATTAGGTAGTTGTAAACAATGCTTTTACAAAATTCAGATATGTAACGATTAGTTAGTTGTAAACAATGCTTTTACAAAATTCAGATATGTAACCATTAGTTAATTGTAAACAATGCTTTTACAATAAGGAAGGAACAGAGGAGGACCACAGAAATGGTGAAAAGGGATTTGCTAGATGTTATTGAATAGTCTATTCCCACCTTTAGAAAAATCACTAAACATTTCTTATAATATATTACGTTCAATAAACTACTCTTTCCATAGTTTTTATATTTCCCACTCTGACAGTGTACTCTATTTACTTCAGCATTTTCAACTTTGATGAACCGTAAGTGGTGAAATTCTCCTTAAAGAATTACAGGTACTGATCTTTGCTACTGAAACTCTTCGAATCTACTTCCCAGTACCATTGTGAGTAAAAACTAATACTAAGTATTCTGGGAGTTGACGGGACTTCTTCATCCAGTATCTAAATTGAACTACCAAAAATTACAAAAACTAAAGGAACTCAGTACTGGCTTCCAAACAAATAAATGATAACGCTTGGACAACTTTGGTATATTTGTTTTTGAAATTCAACTGTTATCTGCTCCAGCCGTCTATAACTTTGAGCTGATGGTCAATAAGGATAGCAGCTAGTCAACATAACTTAAAGTTAACGCTTGGACAACTGTTATTGAATAGTGGGATTTGACCGGTAACATCTACATTCCTGGGTTTTATTGTTTCGGTATCACATGGAGCTCATTTAAAGTTTTGTTTTACAGTGGAGAACGACGTGCTTTACAAGATTATACGTTTGATGACATAGGGTTGACTATACCTAAAGACACCCCAGTGAGGTTTCCAATCTACGCCATTCACCATGACCCAAAAAATTTTCCAGAGCCGGAGAAATTTAATCCAGACAGGTAACAGCTTATTTTATTTTACACAGAAAGGTGATAGCTGTTTTCATTTGCTCCAGACTGGTAACAGTTATTTTCACGTGGTTTAGACAGGTAACAGTTAGTTTTATATGAAACAGATAGGTAACAGCTGTTTTTATGTGTTTCAGAAAGGTAGCAGCTGTTTTTATGTGTTTCAGAAAGGTAACAGTTGGTTTTATGTAACACAGATAGGTAACAGCTGTTTTTATGTGGTTCAGAAAGGTAACAGTTGGTTTTATGTAACACAGATAGGTAACAGTTGATTTGTATTTAATAACATGTTAGTAAGGCTTTGTTTTTTTATTGAGTTGTTCTAAATCGAATCATTGCTCAGTCACTCAGCAGTTATTTATAAAAACAATTCACTTACCTTAGAACTCCAGTCGAAATTAAAACATCGATTACATACAAGAGTTATATATAAAGACCAAAGTCTCTTATAGACAGTATTTTGATATTTGTCTTTATAGTCCAGAACATTACATAAAAAGCCGAAATTTTACATATGGCGTTACTAAGCACGTTTTCTTTATTGTTACTTTGTTTCATGAAAACAGATGTATTTCACCATGAAGCTGTACACTAGTAAAGTGTATTAAGTGTTATATGGTTCAATAATACTTGTTGAATCTGACAATTAATATGTGTCAATAATACTTGTTGAATCTGACAATTAATATGTGTCAATAATACTTGTTGAATCTGACTATTAATATGTGTTAACAATACAGGTTGAATCTGACTATTAGTATGTGTTAATAATACTTGTTGAATCTGACTATTAATATGTGTCAATAATACTTGTTGAATTTCACTATTAATATGTGTCAATAATACTTGTTGAATCTGACTATTAATATGTGTTAACAATACAGGTTGAATCTGACTATTAGTATGTGTTAATAATACTTGTTGAATCTGACTATTAATATGTGTCAATAATACTTGTTGAATTTCACTATTAATATGTGTCAATAATACTTGTTGAATCTGACTATTAATATGTGTTAACAATACAGGTTGAATCTGACTATTAGTATGTGTTAATAATACTTGGTGAATCTCACTGTTAATATGTGATAACAATATTTGTTGAATCTGAATACTTGTTGAATCTTACTATTAATATGTGTTAACAAAACTTGTTGAATCTCACTATTAATATGTGTTAACAAAACTTGTTGAAATTTTCTATTAATATGTGTTAACAATACTTGTTGAAGTTCACTTTTAATATGAGCAAGAAATACGTATTGAATTTGACTATTCAATATGCACCACCAATACCTATTGAATTTCTCTATTTAATATGCATCACCAATACCTGATGAATTTCAATAATGACGAGTGCCATGGTAATTCCAAAGTTTTCCATTTTGTTGTTATTTTTGTCACTTTATACTTTACGTTTTTAACACAGCTACGTATAGACAAACATTCTTTTGATATCCTTAGCTGTGTGTACATTACTTTGATCAGATGCATATACATTTTAGACAACTATGACAAGCAAAAAACTAATTTGTATATGTTGTCTTTACATTAAACTTGTGAAGAAAATGACGTTTATTTGAATATTTTTCTATTGGGCCTGTCGTGGCCTAGTGTCCGGGTTGAGGGTCAGAAGGTCTAAGGTTCTATGGCAGCTTAGCAAAATAATTGAACATACTACGTATAAATTTGGTTCAGGTTTTTCGCGCGTCATTACGAATGGCTGTTGCTAAGTTTGACCCAATAGACTAGACTGAAGACAGCTAGTCAGCAGCACTCAGTATCATCTTTTGTGGTATTATTGTCTAATTGAATAGTATGGTTTGATGGTTAGTCTTCAAATCTTCCGCCTATAGTGCAG
>NW_013678501.1:8681-10864 GCF_000517525.1 Limulus polyphemus | reverse complement strand
CTTCTACTATATATATATATATATATATACGAATTTGTATTTTTATGTAGATATAGACATATTTGTAAGTAGTTTTCCTGTAATGTTCCTGTTCTTGCACGTTAATCTTATATGCTTACTCTGAGATCATCAGGTTGGATCGAAAAGCTAGTCAGTTTCAGTAATGTAGAAAATTGAATAAACTACAACGTTAGTTAGAGTCTTTGCTGAAAGCCTTTGTTCGTATAGCTTATAAAATCATATTACTGGAATTGAAATACATATTGGTATGTTCTTTGTCATTGTTTGTAATCCAATCACTGAATACTGTGTTCATAAAAGACATTCTTGTTCTTTTCAATATTATAATTTTTATACTTCTGATCTGAGCTGGTTGCCCGTATCTTGAAATAGATCATGTGCAAGTTATTATTACTCAGTCTAGAATTTGAAAAATAATCTACCACCTTCGAAGCTTTTACAAAAAGAAGAATAAATACCAATGTCAGCCAATACTTGGAAAAAGAAAATTAGAAAAAAAAGTCTTACAAACGACTCCATAAAATAGATTATATTTTCCGTTTTTACTTCCCAACATTTAATATTTAAAATTCCATGCTAGATAAAGGAATAAAGCATTATAATCATTATAAGTAAGAACAGTGTATTTAATAAGCTATACTTACTACTGGCTTATAACCCTAAAAACCTGTTTTCGATACCAGTGGTGAGCACAGCACAAACAGCCCATTGTACTTTTGTGCTCGACGAAAACAAACAAAAATAATGTCTTGGAAAGAATAATCAACAATAGATCATTAAAAAGCCTTATATAAGTGAAATGTTGAATGAAGGTAGGTAGAATCTTTTAATGACAGTAATATCAGCGGAAACCAGAGCAAAACGAATCGTTTCTGTGTTCATAGTCTGATTAATACTACGTTGGTAATGACAATGAACTAGCACTAGCACTAGAGATCTATGAGAGTGGCTAGAGGAAAAGGTTATGTTTTTAATCGTCTCATCCAATAAAATTGTTAGCTTAGCCTGGTGGATGCAGTTGTACTATACTACTCTATAAATTGACATGGTCCTGACAAGAGAAGAAAGAACTGTTCTACAATAACGTATAAATTGGCATGGTCCTGACGAGAGAAGAAAGAACTGTTCTACAATAACGTATAAATTGGCATGGTCCTGACGAGAGAAGAAAGAAATGGTGTACAATAACGTGTAAATTGGCATGGTCCTGACGAGAGAAGAAAGAACTGTTCTACAATAACGTGTAAATTGGCATGGTCCTGACGAGAGAAGGAAGAAATGGTGTACAATAACTTATAAATTGGCATGGTCCTGACAAGAGAAGAAAGAACTGTTCTACAATAACGTGTAAATTGACATGACCCTGACAAGAAAAGAAGAAATGGTGTACAATAACGTATAAATTGGCATGGTCCTGACGAGAGAAGAAAGAACTGTTCTACAATAACGTGTAAATTGGCATGGTCCTGACAAGAGAAGAAAGAACTGTTCTACAATAACGTATAAATTGGCATGGTCCTGACAAGAGAAGAAAGAACTGTTCTACAATAACGTATAAATTGGCATGGTTCTGACAAGAGAAGAAAGAATTGTTTTACAATAGAAGTCTTCATGAAACAGCTGTAAAAATATGAATAACAAAATGTTACTTAACGATGTGATAAGTTAAGTAAAAAACTTCCTTTTCATCACTGCATAAAATTTCACATGAAAAAACTATCACTAAGCCGTTTCTGAATTAGACTATTTTATTGTTATATCACCGAAATTATTATAAAAATAAGAAACAAACCTTTTTAACAAATCAACATTTATGTTGTGCATTCAGCACGAACACCATTGTTAGCTTAACAACAATACCAGATGATGGTTGTGTTGCTGAGCGACGACCTATATTCTTAAGTTTTATCAAAAAAAGAGTGTGACCTGAGGACAGAAACTAATTTTTATAAATATTAGATGACATATCATATACACTGGTACTACACAATGCATAGTAGAACTGCATAATATATAGTAGAACTATATAACACACAGTAGTACTATATAACACACAGTAGTACTATATAACACACAGTAGTACTATATAACACACAGTAGTACTATATAACATACAGTAGTACTATATAACACACAGTAGTACTATTAATGGCTGGAGACGG
>NW_013678501.1:3317-7724 GCF_000517525.1 Limulus polyphemus | reverse complement strand
TAGTACTATATAACACACAGTAGTACTATATAACATACAGTAGTACTATATAACATACAGTAGTACTATATAACACACAGTAGTACTATATAACATACAGTACTACTATATAACATATAGTAGTACTATATAACATACAGTAGTACTATATAACATGCAGTAGTACTATATAACATATAGTAGTACTATATAACATGTACATTAAGTACTAAAACACCATAATTATATAATGGCTATAAGTATTCAGAGATCGATAGATGAAAAACCAACAACTTTTAAAGGTAAACCGGCCTCAAACACCATATATATATATATATATGTAACCTTAAATTATCCAGTAACATTCGTCCAATAATGACGAATCATCTGAAACCGAGAATCATCTCATTTTGTCTGAAGAAACAATATAATAAAAACACGTATTTATGCATAATTGCAGTTAAAAGTAAATTGTATCAAAAATAGCTGTTTTTGCTGTTGTTTTCTTGTGGAAAATAATATTTTAACAATTTTCTGGTTCATGCAAACATTAGTCTCATGTCTTCTAGAATGTTTTCCGATCTTCAAATAGTTTGTTGTGAAACTTACAAGTTCATGAAAACTACTTTTAACTGAAACACAACCAAAACCACTTCAAAATCGAGAAAGAGATTACTTGTACTTCGTGAAACGCCATCTATTTCATATTTTGTAAACATTGCAACCATTAGAAAAATTCAAACGACTCTTAGAGAACGTTTCAACAACCAAAAATCTTCTATCAACACTAAAAATAGAACTTTTCCTCAAAACTTCAATCGATTCGAGCATATTATCAATAACGCGGATCTTTCAGGTATCGAAAGCAAGTTGCAATCTAAAGAAGAAGACAGAATCTCACTGTTGTGGTTTCCAGTAAGGACTTTATGTGATGGCAGGAGCCAAAATTCGATCCTGGGTACTCTTTGTAGAAAGTTTAATGTGCTAACCTCTCGTCCAGAATCTTCCCCATTAGAACCAGAGTCAACTTACAATTTCAATGCTTTCAAGAGGTATATCCAAGTTTTGCTGAATTCTTATGGTAAGTGACCTGAGTGTGTTTTCACTTAGGTGGATGCAGAGAGCTTCTTATATCTTACATTCTCTCACGTGTATTTCACATCCCATTATTTTAATGTTATTACATTTTGACTGACCACTGCAGGTATATCGGTATTACAGTCTTTTATTTCTATTGTGTTCTTGGTTTCTGACTTTTGGTGATCTATTGTTTTTTCTAGCATATTGGAATGCACATTTAAAGTGATACTGTAAATGTCGTTTTTCCTCTCTATTGGATCTTCAGGTGGTTTGACGTGTACTTAAAGCAGTCGTATAGTGTTGTGATTATTTTCAGTTTATTATATCCTTTGTATGTTTTAAGAGAGAGATCTCTGACATAGGGAAACGTGTTTGTGATTTTTCATGTTTATTTTTGGTACTTATTTTATTTATGAAGTTTTTATTGTATCTATTTTTTAAAAAAGGTTGTACTGGTATATTTTTGTTTCTTCTTCTTCTTGACACTATCTGTATTACAAATCATGGTTACTTGGAGACTAAGCTGTTTATGGGGCCATTCTTTGCGCTGTTGGGTTGATTTTGATTTATAATCGAAGTATTTACCAGTGTCGCTGCTTTGCCTTTGTCGTTATATCAGAAAGAACTGCACAACCCGCAATGTGTACTTGTATGAAACAATCCAAGTGGAGATGGATTGGTAATACGATTAGAAAGATTACTGGAGCGATAACTGAGGTAAACACAAGATAATGGTAAAATAACAAGAGGAAGACCAAATGAAACATGAAGAGAACGATGAAGGGCGAGACCAATGGTAAGGAAAGAGAAAATTTCTGTTTTGTGTTCAACTGTGCTACACATTTATACTGCAAATTCAACTGTTTATAGCACTAAGTATATATATAGCTCTAGGATTATCAATTACAATTATTGTTAATAGGCGATTTAGATCAGCACAATTAACCAATGAAGAATTTATAATCATTTAATGCATCTACTTTCGCTTCTGGTCAGTCATCCATGGTCATAAACGAATAAAGCTTGTGGTAATAGCATACAAAAAGCATTACGGATATAAGATTGGATTTGTGTTGGCAAATGGAATATTGGGGGGGGGGGGACGCCCTTTCGCTGCGTTGGTATATACTACTCTGTTTAGCATTGAAATGTTTGAATATATTTGTTTATGTATTACGGGAGCAATAGGTATTCATCAAAACTTGGACTTACATTTGTTTTTCAAATATATGTGATTATTTTGTAAAAAATACCTAACCACCCGGAGCTGATACATATCATTACACATACATTTGTAATGATACGAGAGAAATCGACATTTATATTGTAATACAATACAAAGTGAACTTTTGAAATCACTTGAAGTTTGAAACCTTTTAAAGTGTGTGTGTTTGGGTATATGAGCTGCGTTCTCACGTGGAAGAGTGTGTGTGTGTGTGTTTCGGTATATGAACTGCGTTATCACGTGGGAGAGTGTGTGTTTGGGTATATGAGCTGCGTTCTCACGTGGAAGTGTGTGTGTTTCGGTATATGAACTGCGTTATCACGTGGGAGAGTGTGTGTTTCGGTATATGAGCTGCGTTATCACGTGGGAGAGTGTGTGTTTCGGTATATGAGCTGCGTTCTCACGTGGAAGAGTGTGTGTGTGTTTCGGTATATGAGCTGCGTTCTCACGTGGAAGTGTGTGTGTTTGGGTATATGAACTGCGTTATCACGTGTGTGTGTGTGTGAAGCCACTTCAATATATCTGGGAAAGCCGTGATTACATCTCTTGTGAATTCAAACGGTCGGTATTGGACTTACTTATGGTCCTTCAGGGAGATGGGGATCTGTAAATCCAATGAAAACTGGTTGGGGGGGGGGAGAGTACCCCAAGAAAAAACAACGGTGATCAAGTGTCGATTTGTACTCGACCAGTGCCCGAGGAAACCTGTGGAGAAAAACATCTGAAGTATATGAAGACATGTGTACAATTAGTTGTGTTTGTGTTGACAACTGTTGAGGTGCTAGTGGTGTTAAAAAGGGGTATGTATAGCTGCTAAGATTCAGAGGTGGCGGCGGGTGATGGGAACTGTGCGTTTGGTAGATTTTCTGAAATCTGAACGAACTCAACTTATTATTCTGATCTTAATTGTTAGTTATTTGTTTTCACTTTCACTGTATTGTATTTACAGAGGGTTGTATGGGAGAACTGAACAAAAGATGACGTGATTGCCTCGTATTCTTGTAGCATGATTGGTGGAACGAATGATGGCTTGACCAATGATAGCCACAAACTGCTGATTTCCGGGGTTTGAATGTTTAATTAGCTTAAACTTAAAATCGTTGTATTTCTAAGAATTACAAGAAGATCATCAAGAAATATAGCAAAAATAGAACATTTTCTTCTAATTCTAGAACAAAACCATAAGGTTAGTCTTAAACGTGAATGCCTTTTTTTTTTTCCAAGGAGAGTGTGTTTTTGCTTTCCTTGTCTCTTCTGAGTAAAACCTTTGATACAAAATCTACGTTTTATTTTAAAATGAAATGCGTTTAATAAGGTTTCTATGTTCCTGCAGAACAAAATGTTCACGTTAGTTTCAAAGTAGAATGGATTTTAAATTCCTTTGTTCCTATACAGTCAAATACTCGCAAAGCCTATACTTTAAGCCTTTTTTTTTGCTGTTAAAAGCTCTTACAACCATTATTTAAGGGAAGATAACAATATTTAGAAACAAACGAACAGTCATAATATTTCGGTCTTCAGGAGCGAAAATATTCAAGTAACAAAAAATCAAATCGTATAAAGCTGCTCGTTTAATTGCGATTTTAGGTATATTGGGGATGATATATATATATATATATAGAAGTAAAGAAAAACTTTTCAAAAAGTAAGTAAATGTGGGAATGGCTAATACTAATCCTTCAAAAACAATGCAAACAAGATAGCATAACATAATAGCACGTAATGCTGTGTAGACGTATTCTACGACTGGCCTAATGAATTTTCTATATATTTTGAGTGTGGTTCTGGTGAAACTCCTTGATTATTACCAGCCAGACTCGTAAGATATCTCGCTCTGAGCCAGATCCGATTTTTGATATTCTTAATATGTTTAATACACGTTAAGTTAAACCTAAACATTTTACAGGTGAGACGACTTCGATTAATGAACCATCTGTATATAGTTGAGGTTTTGTTCTGCTTTGTTTAGTTGATTTGTGAATAGTATTACCTGTGTTTTATGGGTGTTTACTTTGATCCTCCAGTTGCTACACAATTGTAACACTTTGTTTATTCTATACTGGTTGTACACAGCGTGGTCACAAGTAAATAGACACCACCTTTTCAGAAAAAATGTACATTTT
>NW_013678501.1:1823-2685 GCF_000517525.1 Limulus polyphemus | reverse complement strand
CCTTTGGGGCATCGTGAGAATCATCTCGTCCAGTTTTAGATTGTGGGATTTTCGCCCACTCCTGCTTCAAAACTTGGAATAGATCGCTCTTCGAAGTTGTTTTTTTTGTTGTTTCTTGACTTGCCGGTCGAGTATGGCCCAGAGGTTTTCGATGGGGTTCATGTCAGGAGATTGGCTCGGCCAGGGCAACTTCTGGATACCATTTTCTTCCTGCCACTTTTGGGTGTTTCTAGCAGTGTGACACAGTGCTCCATCTTCATGGAACAACGTTGTGTTCTTGTCCACAAAACCCGAGGAATAAAGTGGCAAGAGTCCTTCCTCCAATATTTGGACGTATTTCGCAAACTTTATGTTGCCAACGCATTCCACTAAGCTCGATCTCCCACCAACCCAAACAGCTCCCCAAACGCTGAAACCACCATGCTTCACAGTTGGCTGCAATCTGTTGAGCCGAAACTCTTGGTGAGGCATTCTCCAGACCCATATCCTTCCACTGTCCGAAAATTGAGCGAATCTTGATTCGTCTGAGAACAACACGGTCATCCAAAAGTCCAGAGGCATGGTCATCATATCACTTGCACACTTCTTTCGTCTGACTATGTTGGCAGGTCTTAATAAGGTCTAGCTGCTCTGCAACGATAACCCAATCTGTGGAGAATCCGTTGAACAGATTTCGGGCTCATCCCACCAACTTTGGCCACTTCTTCAGTCATTAATCTGGAATCCATTTCGATGTTCCTCTTGACAGCCCTTTTTGTCATCTCCGATGGACCAGGACGATCCGGACGCTGCTTAGTTTTCTCCTTGCCGTGTTTCCTGAACTGCACGATGATTCTGTTGACTGTCGAAAGCGGGTTTCCCA
>NW_013678501.1:0-1813 GCF_000517525.1 Limulus polyphemus | reverse complement strand
CTCTGTGAACACAAATTAGTTAACATCAATCAGTTAAGTGGCGAAAAATTAGGTGTCTATTTACTTGTGACCACTCAGTGTATATTGTATGAAATTTGAGTATTTTAGACGCATTTCATATATATATGATTAATAAGGCCAGACTAAGTACTTCGGCTTTTGGCACTTTGCCTCGTGGGTGAAGATATCCGAAAAGGTGCCAATGAATGAAGAGCAAAGAGAGTGGGAGATACACATTGGGACAGGTTTGGTTTTTGAAAGTTCGCGCAAAGCTATACGAGGACAATCTGCGCTAGCCGTCCCTAATTTAGCAGTGAAAGATTAGAGGGAAAGCAGCTGGTCATCACCACCCACCGCCAACTCTTGAGCTACTCTTTCACCAACAAATAGTGGGATTGACCGTCATTTTATAACGTCCTCACGGCTGAACGGGCGAGCATATTTGGGGGGACGGAGAATTGAACCCGCAACCCGCAAATTGCGAACTGAGCGCACTAACTACCTGGCCATGCCAGGCCCTGACTGGGGCAGAGAAGTCATGTAAAGTCATAATTTTACTGAGTGACGCCAGATGGCGGATAGTTCCGATTTGTTTTATTTCCAACATTTAGGGGGCGATGAAATCATCTATAGTGCTCGGGCAAAGTTATATGTGGTTTCACTCGAGACTCACCAGAGAGCGTTGTTGAATGTTGTGTTGTGTCATGTTATACAAAATTACTACAATAGTTTGTAACATAATATTAGTTTATCCATTATCGTTAGGGTTAATCTTATAGTTTTTTGAATAGATAAAATAAATATTTTGTTTTTACACGATGAATATTCCTCTTGATAGAGGCCTGTTTTGCGTATTAACAGAAATCTTTCATACTTTACATATATAACATATGCATCTGACTTTTACCTTACATAAACATTAATCCAATAAATAAACTCCATACAGTGGTAAAATAAAAATTTAATAATTGTATAACCTTAACACCTCAAGAAAAACAAGGTTTAATTCCAAGTAAATTTATATTACCTAAAGTCCATAAAATTGGAGACAGTTTTAGACCTATTGTATCTAATATTAAGAATTCCACGTACAATGTAGCAAAATTCATATAAACAAATGTTCATTTTAAAGGGATAAAAATAAATACACGGTTAAAAATCTGTTGAAAGAATTAAACATGTAAAACTAGATCAGAATGGTATTTTAGTGTTTTTTTATGTAGTTTCATTGTTGACTAAAGTAGCTGTCGAAAAAGGCCATGTGTGTTTTGAGAACGAAGTGAAATAACTGACATGGATAATCTTCTTGAATCATGTGTTAAAAATCATTTGTTTTAATTAACGGTAAAGTGTATATGCAGAATGAAGGCTTAGCTATGGGTTCTCCTTTATCTCCGCTATTATGTAATTTATTTCTAGACATTTTTGAAACTGAAGCGTTAAGAAAAGAGATAAATAAATTGAAAATTTGGTTAAGGTATAATGATGACACATTTTTTGATATGGTGGCATGGTAAAGAGAATTTAATTGATTTTGCTTATTATCTCAATAACATTGACAGTTCTATTAAATTAAACTAAATGTAGAATAACGTGTTGAAGCGGTGGATAAACAGTACAATCATGCTTTAAATAGCCCTACTTTCATTCTTACGTCTGTTTATTATCTCAATAACCTTGACAGTTCTATTAAATTAAACTAAATGTAGAATAACGTGTTGAAACGGTAGATAAACAGTACAATCATGTTTTAAATAGCCCCACTTTCATTCCTACGTCTGTTTATTATGTCAATAACACTGACAGTTCTACT
>NW_013678500.1:3077-9276 GCF_000517525.1 Limulus polyphemus | reverse complement strand
AAAATTATTCTTCTATGTTATTGGAAAATCATAAGGTATTTGTAATTACAGGGGGTATTGACCCCCCATTTTTTTTTCTGTGGGCGCCCTTGCTCTCAAAACAGGCTTTAAACCAGGTATTACTTGAGTACATCCAAAGTGTAATTGAAGCTTGTATTCATGGGTTTGCATGATAACAGGAGATTAAAGGAAACAGGTTCCAAGTCATGCTTGTCAGAAACAACATTCTTGTTACTGTAACAAGACCATAATTAGGAAGTTTTATTTTCCTACAACACGACCGTGACTACACTTGTATTGTTTTTACCTTGCAAGTTTCTTTAATATCACCAAACTCTGATGAGTAGATAACAATGTGACGTATGGGTTACGACTTAAGTTTTATCACAGTTTCATTCCTTCATAACGAATCCCAACGAGTGCACAACGTCAGTTATAGCGTATAATGTAGTGGGTGAATACATCATGCCCCCTGGTGGCTCAGCGATAATTCTGAAAACGTATAACACTAGATACCGGGTTTCGATACCTGCCGTGGATAGAGCTCAGTTAGCTCATTGTGTAGCTTTGTGCACTAAAACCTCTTAACAATAAACAAACAAACAGCATGGACCACTCAGAAATATCTTAATAAAAACAGCATGAAATTAACACGGATTTTTTAAATTTATATATTCACTGTATGGGTATTCTCCGGAAGAACTTATTCGACAAACAATAAGGAGTTAAATTTTTGTAACCCGTATGTTGTACGGTAACTCGAATGATCCGGTCGTTATATTCCACCTATCGCCATATTAACGCCTGAATTCATTTATAGATAAAATTAATCAGAACGGAAGCTTTTGATCGCAATGAATTGTGGGTTGGGTCTTTTGTAAGTTCACACATTTCCAGCATATGTGAATATATCTTAGATTTTACTTTGGTAATACATTGAACGCATGTTTACAGTCTAATACAGAGTGTTTATTTATATTTGAACTTAAAGTTGTTTTTCGCTTCTAAAATATCAAATGGAATTCGTTCTCCATCTTTATTTTTACCGGAAGTAGAAGTTCAAAATGTAGCGGAAGCTGTTTATACGTCGAATCATTTATAGCCCCATTCAAGCCCTCTCGTAGTATAGAGGGCGCTGAATTAGAGTTAGTAGTACTGTAGCCGTAGTTTGGTGGTGGTGGTGGTGATTGTTAAGCACAAAGTTACATCAGGCTATTCGTGCTCTGAACGTAGGAAACTAAGAACGACTTTTATACGTACGCGAGACAAACTAACTAAACGCCACATCAACAAAGTAAATAATAACATCAAGAAATTAATCCGCAAACAACAACGAAACAATTGGAACCAATACTGTAAAAATATTGACCAAAACTACAATGATCCAAGTACTTTCTGGAGGAAGTTTAAAAACATAACGAAAACCCAAGACTCAAGCAGCACAAACACGATACACTACAAGAACATTACAGCAACTTCAGACACCGAACAAACAGAACTATTCGCACAATACTACAAAGACACGTTTATTACCCCTGATCTAGACACATTCAGTGGAGGCCACTTCACAAAAATCAAGAACTACATTAGCAACAACAAGGAAACATTTAACCCAACTTTTCCAGTACAACTAGATAAAACAGAACACTAAACAACCAAAGACTTCTACTCAAGACCCATATCAGTAACATAAATCAAATAGACACTCAAGTCCGTCAAAAGAAAAGCCCCTGGGGATGACCAAATCAGCAACACAATCCTAAAGAACCTAAACGACACCGTAATCAAACACCTCGCAGACATCTACAACATCTCACTACAAGCTGGCTATTACCCTAAAGCATGGAAACATGCAATTTTACCCTGGCAGTTCGATGATTTAGGAAACTTGAGATCCATCTTAGTAATGTTATAGGTACTTTTAGTGAGTGTAGTTTGTATCTTAGTCCATCGTGCCATACTGAATCGAAGGCTTTTTGAACGTCTAGGAATGTGGCAATTGTTGTTTGTTTTCTGTTGTATCCGCTGTAGATTGATTCTGTTAATCTTACAAGATGATTGGTTGTCTGTCTATGTTTTATGCCAAAATTCTGATTCTCGTTAATTATGTTATTTGCTTAAAGGAAACAGTTAAGTCTTTTTGTTATAATTTTTTTCCATGAGTTTACCTAACGTGTTCAATAAGCTAATTGGTCTGAAGTTTTTGGGATCGGATAGATCATTGTCTTTTTTAGGTATGACTCTAATTATTAACGATTCATTCTCGACTAGTTTCGGATTCTCTCCAGGAGTCCCACAGGGTTCGGTACTCAGTCCAACACTTTACAACATATTTGTTAACAACATCCCATTCCCTGAACAAATAAACACATCAACATCAGAATACGCGGACGACATCGCCATTTGGAGTATTTCGAGCAACCCTGGTACAGCCTCGAACAGAGTCCAACGCGAAATGGACTCTGTCTCCAAGTGGTGCAACTCGTGGCGCGTATCATTGAACCCAACATAAGACACAAGCCATTGCATTTCACAAAAAATAAACAAATCAAGGAAAAAATTCAATAATCTCAAGTTAAAACTTAATGACGTTAACATCATCTTCACGAATAAAGTTAAATTTCTAGGAATAAACTTCACTTTAAATTTAACATGGAACACGCATTTCAAGGACATTACAAAAAGAGTTAATGTCAGAGTAAAATACCTAAAGAAAATAGCCGGAACAAACAAAGGATGTTCACCTAAATCAATAATAACAATCTACCGAGCACTTATCAGACCACTCATGGAATACGGAAGTGCAGTAACATGTCAGATAACCAATACAAGAAACTACAAATTTTACAAAACAGAGCAATTAAAATTGCACACAAACTGCCGAGCTACACACCTCAAGAATACCTACACAGCATTACCAAGTTACCAACAATCAAAGATCGCTTTACACAACTTGCCACGAAATTTTACAGAATAGCCAAAATTAGGAACACACAGACCAAACAGTTCAAATAATTAGCTCTAACACCAGAAACTTGGAACACGTACATATCACCATTTAATTACATAAACAGCATAGAAAACACATAAAACACTCACAAAGTAACTGAAAGAAATTTCTTTTTCAGCTTTGGGGCACTGGTCAGCTAGATTATTCGGTGCCTAACCAGTGAAAGTGAGTTTTCTCGGGGTACTCCCGTTTTCCCCCACAGAAAAATTCTGAGAATTGGACCACGGTCCTCTTCCTAGCCCTGAAAACGACCGACAGATGGCCTCCTCCCCCACCCAAAATTTTAGCCCCAGTGCATTATCCCACCCGACGGATTTTCGAAGGCGCCGCTGCTTGATTTTCTAAGCTTAATGTATGCTCCAGACCCGGTTCAAACCAAATCCAGGACAAACTATAATACTCACGAATATGTACATCCCTCACCAAGCAGCGGGGTTGAACAGAAGCGGAAAAAAGCTTCTGAACTCCCCTGGTTGTCCTCAAACACGTTGAGGTTGAAAAGACGTAACCAAAATTACCACCCAGAGTATAAGTAAGGCCTCGAATTTTTTACAGTTAAATATTAAGTCACAAAATAAACTATATAATAACACTTATACTAAACAGTCTTGTATGTCCAACAACTATTAACAACAGTTAAGCCCTGTTAATATCAATTTTTAATGAGAATTCCAAATCTTAAAGATTGGTGTGTGTTTTTCTTATGTTTAACATTATTTTAAGACTACTCGATTTAGGTTTTCTTCAAAAGACATTTTTTTTCCATTTAACTCTCAAAGTTGAAAACTTGATGTTTTTTTTAGATATTTAGATAACGAAGATGTTAGATTTGTCATTAAAGGTACATTTTCTGTGCATTTTAAAAATTAAATTTGTTATCTTTCATGTTTCCGAGGCTTGAAAATAATGTTCATGATATTTTAAGGTTCTTTCACAGGAAGGATGCATCATCTATGGGCTTATCTAATTCTTTTCATCAAAATCCTGATGTTTTGTGATATGCAGGTATATATCATATATTTCTACGTCTTTTATTTTTATTCAATTAATCTTGTCTGTATACAGTTTCAGCATGATAATGTGGTCTACAAAAACCATTGAACTTGCATTGCCTTAGTTGCTTTCTTATCCTTAGTAGGCAGTATCCAATCTGCCTTCTGGGATGTTGCTCTATACTTAACATAAATGTTAGAAGGGTCAACAACTGCAACGTCTTTCACTAGTAGAGTGAATGATGTCTGCATTTTACAGCTGACATATACTGTGAGAGAAAAGGGTCACAAGGTAATACTGTTGACCGGACAAACAAACCGAATTTATCTTATAAATACAAGCCCAATTTCTTAGTTTTGTTTGTAATTAAGCACAAAGCTACACAATGGACAATCTGTGCTCCGTCCACCATAAGTATCGAAACATAAGTATGTCCATAGACATATCACTGAAGTTTTGTTCTAGAGATCCTTTTTCGGAGGGAGGAAGCTTGGTATTAACCATGATCCAGTAGAAATGATTGTCAAAAGAAAGGATGAACATTTCTTTTGTTTTGTTGTAAGATACACTGTGTGTGTTTTACTCAAAACTTGTCTAGTCTTTATTCAACACACCAGAGAAATCAATTAAACTGTTAATTACATTACAAACTTCTTGCTGATAATACATTCTATTATATACTTGCAAAAACATCTGGTTTACCTGAGAATGCCACAGGCGTAACTCTTGATCTTTTTATCCTATTTTCTTCATCTCTAACCTTACTTATGAAGAACAAATAAAACGTGTGAAAATTTTAAAAAGAAAGCAATTGTTAATCGAAATTTTTCAAATCTCACATATTAGTGTGTTTCCAACATTTATCACTCACTAACTATATCAAGTCTGAAGGAAAGAAATGCCTGATTTAAGCTTTTTCAAACACATTTTCATGTAACTCGCAAAGATGAAATTATGGGATTTTTTTATAAGAATTTTAGACCATCGGGGTTGTTAGGTTTTTTGCATTAAAATACTACCTTATTTGGGCATTTCAAAAAATTCATTTTATGTAATGGAAATTTCTATAGCTTAATATTTTGAATTTTTGTAAAATTTTGTTCATCATATTTTTAATGTTCTTCTACAGAAAAAGGTGCACCTACTTGGGCTCTTAAAAAAAATATATATATATTCATCAAAACTTAGAAGGTTGTGATATGCAGGCATATTATATATTATCTACCTGCTTTATTTATATTAAAATTTTAAAAATTATGTTGCTTGTATTCAACTATAGTATGAAAACGTGCTCCAGAAAACCATTGAAGTTGCAATGTTCTAGTTGTTTTGTTTATTTCGCAAACGATATTCAATTTGCCCTCTGGGATATTGCAATATACTCTGCTTAAGTGCTAGAAAAGTCAACGACTGTAATGTCTTTCACTGATTGCGTGGATGATGTCTGTATGTTATAGCTGACAAATACTGTGAGAGAACAATGGTCACGAGGAGTCATTGTCGACTGGACAAAGAAATCGAGTTTACTTTTAGAATCCGTGCACATTTTCTCCATTTTCAGTCACTGATTTTTTATTCACATTAACATATTAGATGTTTTTATTAATCAAGTAGTAATGACATCTTCTGCTTAAACTATACCATAAAATACTATCTTATAGCTAAGAAAGTGTCGCTGAATTATTTTAGCGATTGGTTTTGACTAAACAACCGACTTAAAACTTGTGATTCAGTAGTAATCTTGTTATGTTGGTTTTCAATGGACAGTTGCAAGTATGGCTCATTTCTGTTGTGCAATACAACAAGAAACTATAATAATATATTCAAAGAGGTTAGGTTTTGTTTTTAAATACTAAAAATGTCAAGAGATATTATATTGAGTATTGATAAAGTAAAATAAAGGTGTGATATGAAGATTAATTAAAATAAACTGTTGAATAGATAGAACTAAAAAGATAAAAACCAAATGTGAAAAAGTATCATAAATAAGTAGTAATAATGATTAAGGGTAAAAATCAAGATTTCAAACCATACATGAGAAAGGAAAAAACAACAACTTATTTTTCTGACCTGACAGAGAACTGATTATATGGCCAAAAAATCACGTATATTAATACTACGTTTAGTTTACTACAATTAAGTTACGTAACGTTAATTTAAGGAGACTAACTACTAAGGGTTAGGGTTTACTTTACT
>NW_013678500.1:0-3067 GCF_000517525.1 Limulus polyphemus | reverse complement strand
GAGAAAGGAAAAAACAACAACTTATTTTTCTGACCTGACAGAGAACTGATTATATGGCCAAAAATCACATATCATAATCTAGGTTTATTCCATAAATTTGAACGGTATTTAAAGTGGCAATCCAATGGGGTTATTTCATTTCTCTATTAGCTTTAGTTTTGATGGTGTCTTGCCTTTAGCCTCTCTTCAATAACTCGCAAACAGCAGTAGAAAATCTGGATCCCATATTTTCTTATGTTCATCCAAACCAAATAGTTAATTGATTTTAAAATGTATAGTTTTATCTCTTCAACACCATCACATGAGAATAAGGATGAAGGGCTGTTGTCTTGGTTTATGATTCCAAAGATCTACCCCATTTCCACAAACATGATTGATTCAAAGTTTCATATTTTATCTAAGTGAAGTTCTATAGACACCCTAAATCTTAAAATAATTTAGTTGACGATTTTCCTTACTAGAATTCATGCTTCTTGATAATGAAAAGCATATGCTTCTGGCCATTTCATAAAACAGACCATAACAATCATGATGTACAGAGTGACAGTGGAAGGAGCACATCGACAGCAACTCTTACACAATATTACTGTAGCTACCCATACTGTTTCACCCAACCTAATAAAAGCATTTTATTACTCTCACGAATTTCTTTTTAATACTTAGATGTCTAAACACTAGAAGGATGTAAAGATTAGGACTGAAGTTGTTTCTGTCCACCAATATCTTCCCATTTCTACCATAACAAGCCCTCTTATAAGCATAATAAATTCTAATTATGCCCAATACACCTTTTTCTCTGGGCTGTTTGGAACGACTGTTTACCATGAAGGTTTTTGTCTACTGTTGTTTATCCTTTGACTAATTTATTTCAATTTCATATATTTTGCCATAGCATCTTTCAGTTGAGTGTCGGACCACATTAGTTCCTCATCGTCATTTATGTATATCACATCTTGGATTATATTCTATTTTATTTTAGGTTGGTTGTCTTTACTATTTTGTTATTCCCTCTTTTCATGGTATTTACCTTTTTCATTAATAAATGGTCTTTGAGATAATGTGTCAGAATTTTTATGGTTCCACCCAACACAGTGCACAATTTCAAAGTTGTACTTCTAAAGTTCTTGGAATTACATAGGTAATGGATAAATGACTTAAGGCCCAAACAACACTTAGTAGCTCTTTTTGAGTTGTAAAATACCACCTTTCTATATCATTCATTGCTTTGCTTTAGTAGGCAGTCACATGTCCATATCCACGTTTTTCTTGTGATAACTGAACTTCCACTGCAAAATCTCTGACACCTGTATCTAAAATCATTGCATCTTCAAGATTTAGATATGCTAATACAGGAGTAGTGGTTAATTCTTTCTTCAGTTTATGAATGCTTTTTAACAATCAGCAGTCTAACAAAACTTGTATGTTTTTTTCAAGGAATTTGTGTATTGGATGAGCTATTTCAGAAAATCAGTTTACAGAAAGTTAAAGTCAGTGATTCGTTTAGGCAATGCTGTGTTACATCAAGAGAACTGTATAAAATAATATAATTTTGAAAACTTTACTTTTCAAATAATGAGGTGGAAAACATATAGTTCATCCCAGTGCTACATTTTAATTAACTCAGTGCTTTACTAATTTTGTATTTGTAATGTGCCTTTATTTCCACATGCTACACGAAACTTCTATTTTCTTACAAAAGTCGTAATGTTCATGAACTTTCTAGATGTTGCATTATCATCATGACTAGCAATTTTCCATAGCAACATATAAAATAAAACATTGAAAATATAGTTTAAAACGTGCTGTTAGGGTTATTCCTATCAAAAGTATACTTATAATTAGAATTATGATAACCAACATACATACCTTTGCATTTATTGCAATTAAAAGCCATCTGCCATTTGTTCGTTCAACTCAACAATAATCTAAATATTTTTGTAAAGCACTCATTTCACACAAGCAACACTTGAGACCTAAGTATTATCAGTAAATTTGATTTATTGATCAATCCTTCATTGTTGTAGATCAAAAGAAGTAAAGGTACTTACATTGAGCCTTGGGTACCCTACATATAACAGTGATTCAATTTGCCGGAACTCACTTTATAACAACTCTGTTTTGTTCCATCTAACCACTTTTCTACCCAATGAGCCAACTTATCTTTTACACTTAGAGAGATTTTTTAACAAGCATTTTGTGTGGGACCTTGTCAAATGCTTTTGGAAAATCTAAATAGACCAAATCCACATCATTACTCACAGAGATTCTCATTAACACCACCAACTCTTGGGCTACTCTCTTACCAATGAATAGTGGGATTGATCATCACATTATAACGTCCCATGGCTGAAAGGGCGAGCGTGTTCGGTGTAACAGGGATTCGAGCCCGTTTTGAGTATGCCTGTGACCTATAAGTCTTATTAATGATTTCAGTGCTCCAGCTTAAAATGAGATTAGACTTGCTGTAGCGCTGCCATAAACATGGTGATTAGTATGAATGAAACCACTAACCACTGGCACACAAAATTAAGCTTTGTACCTGTATTTCCTGCAGGTGTTATCGAGGATGTAATCGCCAAACAAAATACCGATAAAATGACATCAAGCAAGGCTCATAAATTTTACTTAGAGGGATAAGTTTGCAAGATTGAAAGTAAGTTGCCATCATAACTGGTCGGTCCAACAATCATTGAAACAATGTTGAAACTAGATCTGCTGTTAATCTTAAGTACATATTTTAGAGCAACATTGTGATGAAATAGCTTTTATCACAGATATAAGTTAATTGATTTTTTACTATCAGAAACGTTTTAAATATCATATGATTCGACTTGGTCTGTGAAAAACCTGTTAGGTTATGTTGACGAAATTTTCTATGCATGCAGCATAATGCCTACCGGTAACCATAGTAACTTAGATGTCAAGAATAACTATTACATACATAATCATCAAAGATTTCTAAATAGGCCTTCATCAGTAGTTGCCTTTATATTGTTACGTCTCCGTTTGTTAATCAACTTCCCGTAACTTCGTTCCGACGAAACTTTAGCGACACAAGTATTTACTT
>NW_013678499.1:9046-10144 GCF_000517525.1 Limulus polyphemus | reverse complement strand
TTATTTTTTGGTGGATGTAAAAGATTTGTCTCCCCCAAATCATCTCTCGACCGACCCTAATGAAAAATGCCCTTCGTTTATTTTTATATTTTCATTGAATTATTGCACCAATCTGCTATCATATTGTGCAAGGTGAAGGTCATTAGAAACCACGTCTCTGATTCGTCAGTTGGTGTGGTGTGTCAATGTTCTTAGCCAACTATAGCCGAGCTTTCATTCGGGCAATGTCAAACATTTCATCATAGTGACTAAAATATTGGCTGTCGTCTTTAACAAATGCCCACATTTCCCTAAAAAAATATAGTGTCACAGTTTACTGGAACAATCAAATACGTGTGCGAGTCATACCATCCTAAACTAGATTCGAATTATTATGAGCAGACATCAGTATATGTTGATCTGGGTGAAGTTTCAATGGACATTGGGATAAACCAATTAGTAGTCATGTTAGGTGTCAAATCAATTGAATTTCACTATAGATCTAAATCAAAAGCCAACTTTACAAGAACTTGAAAGTACCAGTAGAGTAAAGGATACAGTGACAAAATCCAATCATCCAAATAATTTGACTATCTACCCTATTTTCGCCGTTGAAAAAGTTTAGAATCGGTAATTTTTACATAGGGTTGGTCGGGTAACCGTAAACAAAGCATTTTTTTCTCTAGGCCTTAGGTATATGAATAATGGTATGACATTTGGTCGAATTCATAATTCGATATTATACAGTGGACCAACTGTTTAATAATTTTATATATGCATGTGAAAGATTTCTTTTTTTCCCACCAGAGGTGAAATTGAAAAGAAAATCTGTGACAAAAAGGTGTAACGCATTCTTTGATTGGCCGTACCCTCTGCTGTGAACAACAGTTTCGACTATTCAAGGCTCATCAACCTCAAATAAAAAGGCTCCTTAGAAACCAACTGTAGCTTCTTTGCACAAAATGTGCTATTCACACATTGTGCCACTCATTCAAGCGATACACTAGGTTTCTTTCTTTCTTTGTTGAAAAGTATTTTAATAAATAAATAAAATTTGACACTCAGACGTTTTTCTCTTCTTTTTACCTTGTTCTGCACTATGGGTTTTCGTAGATATTG
>NW_013678499.1:2924-8179 GCF_000517525.1 Limulus polyphemus | reverse complement strand
AGAGTAAAGGATACAGTGACAAAATCCAATCATCCAAATAATTTGACTATCTACCCTATTTTCGTGGATGTAAAAGATTAAAAAAAAGAAATGCCTACCTATCTACCCTATTTTTTTTCAGCAATGCTATGGGGAGGATCGAAGCTTGGTAGCATAGTGTAGAGAATGTTGCAAATGGCGAAGGTGAATAGGAGGTTTGTGGGACACCGATCTGTCCACCAAGAGGTGGAAGAGAGGACATGGAGGATGTTCAGTGCCCTTGTACACTTGAAACGTAGCTGCTTTATATGAGGGAGGAAAGTAAGCTTATGGTCAAAGATAATCCCCAAGAACTTTGTCCCAGGAACCACACGAAGAATAAAATCACCGAGATAGAGCTCGGGATCGGGGTGTAGGCGCCACTGGTAGCAAAAATGTGTGCAAACAGTCTTGAGGGCTGTCTGAAGCTGCCACTCAAAAAACCTCATGATCAACAACTGACACAAGATGTGAAAATTGTCGATAGAGCCCGTATGAGGAAGTTGTGTTGTGCTAGCATTAGGTTGTTTGATTCGAGTAACCAAACAAGACGAGCATTAACCATCCTCTCTGAGACCTTCTCAAGGTAAAAAAAGATGGAGACAAGATGTTCTCTCTTAAGGAAGGTTTCTTTGATCGAGGTTTCAAGTTCAATCAGGTGGTCCATGGTGGAGAGCTGTTGATAGAACCCACACTGGATGAGCAAGAGTAGGTTGTTTGAAGCTGCCACTCAATAAACCTCATGATCAACGACTGACACGAGATATGTCGATAAAGCCCGTTTGCAACAGTATGAGGAAGTTGTGTAGTGTTAGCATTAATCTTGATATTGAAAAGTGTGACACTCAAGACACAGCCCTGAGGGACTCCAAGCCTGTGTAAGAGAATGGGAAAGATTCGAACGCACACAGACTTCGAATCGCCTGTCCAATAAAAAGTTCTAAATAAAAATGAGATTCCCCAAAATGCCGTATCTCCACGTGATATCGTAAGCTTTCTCAAGGTCAAATAGCACGAAGTCAAGATGTTCTCTCTTGAGGAAGGCTTCTCTGATCGAGGTTTCAAGTTGAATCAGGTGGTCCCTTGTGGAGAGCTGTTGATAGAACCCACACTGGGTGAGCGAGAGTAGGTTGTTTTTTTTTCCATATCATTTCCATCTTGCTCTCCAATAGCCAGGAAGTTGCTGATGTACAGGACATCGCTGGTACTCTTGGTGAGAGTTTTTCTTGTGCATCCAGCACTTCTGTTTTTTCTCCACCATCTTGACCATAAAGTCTTGGGCAGAGAGATTGCCTCTTTCCTTTTGGGCCGATCGTCTCTACGACTGTAATCGCCTCCTTACATGGATGGAACTCTAACTTGCTCTTCTTCAGTCTGACAGTACATCAGTTGGACTTGATGATGTTCATTATGAGATACTGCACCATACCTCTCTTGCTATGCTTTGCTTGTTTTAACCAGATCTGGCAGGAGAATGTTTTTCCTAATGCTTGGTGCCAGGCTATTGTCCTCCTATTCTCTAAGCCTGGGAAGGATCACAAAATTCCTTCTAATTATCGTCCAATTGCTTTGACTAGCTGTTTGTGTAAGGTCCCAGAGAGGATGGTTAATGCTCATCTTGTTTGGTTCCTCGAATTTACCTCCCATTGACTTTCCAAATCTTGTCCCATATGACTTTGGAACTGGTGATAGAAGAGATGCTGCTTGTGAATTTAATCTAAGATTCCTTTTGGCTTTGATGTCTGACCTGCCAAGCATGAGCATGGGCCTGTTGGAAAGTGATGCTGGGGAAAGAGTGGGATACCTGCGAAAAGTATCCCAGGCCCATTTCTGAGCCTTTCATGACTGCTGGAGACCATCTTGGACGAGGATACTGTCGGAAACGTGTTGAGGTTTTAGGTATAGAATGAACAACTGCTTGAATGAGGCAATCAGTTACTGCCTCCATGCAGTCGTTAACAGATTGAAAACTAATGATAGCAGGATGAAAATGTTTAGCAGGGACGTCTGGTATGAGTATTAAAAACTTTAATTAAAATAAAGTATAAGAACAACGTTTCGACCTTCTTAGGTCATCTTCAGGTTAACAAAGACAGTTTGAAACTGACCATTACTGGCACATGTCTTTGGGGATGAGAGTGTGAACAGGTACGAGATTGTAGGGGGCGTAGTAGTTAGATGTTAGGTGATTAATAAAGGTATAAAGGTGTTCCTTTATATTGATTCAATTTTGGTTTGAAGTTCTTGTATTAGTAGGATATCTTTGATTTTTCGTTTGTTTGCCTTTGTTACTCTACTTAATATGTTGGTGCTTTCTATGCTTATGTTGTGTTTTGCAGTGTTCAAAATGTGGGAAGGTGTTTTCCTGTGTTCGTTGAATCTGGTTTCCATTTTTCGGCTTGTTTCTCTGATAAGAAGTCGTGGCAGCTATTGCATTGTATTTCATAAATAATGTCGGTGTTATATTTTTCAGTGTAGTTTTTACATAGTATGGATTTTAGTTTTGTGCGCGATTTGTGAATGCATTTAGTGTTTATTGGAATGTTTGGTTTTGTTGTAAGTTTTTTCCAAATGTTGACTATTTTATTGCTAATATCGCAAATATACTGTATGCAATAGTGCAGGATTTTATAGTTAGTTGTTTCATTGAATTTATTATTGTTTCTTTGCTGTTGATTGTGTTGTTGGCCTAGGTATGTGTGTATGATTTTTTCGACGGTTTTTGAAGAAAATTTATTGACGATGAGAAAGTGTTGTTTTAATTGTTTGATTTTCTCCACAAATCTGGGAAATATAAAAGTTGATGTATGTATAAACTGTGCTCACCAGATAAAATTAATATTTTTCTTCCCAATATTTTAAACTGTTTTGTTTGATGCTATTTACCAAATTTAAAAATTATTAAATCCCTATTTTTATAGTAAATATTTTATTTCATTTTTTACACTTTTTTTTTAATTTATGTCTGAACTCTTATTGTCGTCATAAATATGTTGCTAGTTTTGTTTGTAGCCTTTCCCCAAACTTTATTTAATTCAAGGTTTTAAAAGTAATAATTTAAATTTTAACTTTTACACTCTATATTTTCTTATTTTCTCTTTTTCACTAATGCCGGCAGACTATTTGTCTGCAGGTCCTTGTCGTCATAACAACAACAAATATATATATCATAAAAAACCTGTCTGTCTGTGTGACCGCCATAGCTCCAAGAGGAAAGAACCTTGAGACCTAAAACTCTTGAAAAATTTTAATTTTCCTCTCATTCACACAATCATCAGCTTCGGATTGTACACGAACACTCGGAAAATAAAGTCTGTTTTATAAAATCTGAATATGTAATTCTGCATTAATTTTTTTAACTCAGAAAAACTTAGCAATTACACGTTGCTTTGGTTGGATTTGTTTTTGGTTGTTTGTTGTCAAGTGCATACCTAAATATGAATTGTCTGTGTTCTGCCCATCGTATATATATCCAAATCCAATTTTAAGCATTGTAAACCCTCAGACTTATTGCTGAGCCATCGGGGACACCTTGGCTGAGAACGACGTTTTTTATTAATGTTCACCCACTAGCCTCATGTTAGTGCCGCTAAAGGTTTAATTGAAATGTTTTGTGAGTTCATTTTTCACGCTAATCTTGTAAGTCACAAATCTATAAATACTTTTGCATTTCGTAACTTTGTTCTTGAACTTAAATTTCACGAGTCACGATGAGAGGATCCTATCATTGATTAGTATTACAGCATATCTGTTCAATCATTAGTCATAACTACTCTGTCTAGCATGAGACCTGGTGAATAGTTTTTTTTTTAATTTCGCACACAGCTACTCGAGGGCTATCTGGGCTAGCCGTACCTAATTTAGCAGTGAAAGACTAGCAGGAAGACAGCTAGTCATCACCACCCACCGCCAACTCTTGTGCTACTATTTAATAAACGAATATTGGGATTCAGTATCACATTATAACGTCCCTACTAAAAGGGCAATCATGTTTGGTGGGACGGGGAGTTGAACTCGCGACCGTCATATTGCAAATCGAGTGCCTTAACCACCTGGCTTGTTGAATAAGGCGCTCGACTCGCAATATGAGATTCGCGGATTCGAATTTCCTTCACCAAACATACTCATCCTTTAAGTTCTGGGGGCATTATAATGTTGTGGCTAATCCCACTGTTCATTGGTAAAAGAGTAGCCCAAGAGAAGGTGGTGTTGACTAGCTGCTTTCCCTCTAGTCAATCACTGCTAAAGTAAGGATGGCTATCCCAGAAAACTCTCTTGTAGCTTTATTCGAAATTCAAAACAAAGCAAACCATAACTACTCATCATACAAATTAGTATAGAAAGTGGATGTCATGAACACGTTGTCAATCTGTCCAATCACACTGAAAGCATAAGATTTCCTTACTTTTATATTATTATATAAATAAGACTAATTTACGTTTGTTGTTTTAGTCATTGAATTCAAGTTTGTTTATATATCATGGAAACTTTCCAAATGAAGAGGCGATTATTGAGCATCTTAGATTCAATCACTTTGGCGAGTGTCCAACAGGTTTTGTTTAGAGGAATTTGTAATCTGACCAATCATATGATTAAACACCACGATATTTCCTAATTGTTATAACATATGGCTGTTGATATTCTGAGGAAATGACATCGTATTTTTCAAATTAGGATCTGTCTAGAAGATACAAAATACGACAGATATTCCTCATCCAAAGATAATGATTCTGTATAATCACTTGATTTATAATTAAAGGTCTTTTTCAGGACCATCAAATTATGATAGTGAAAATGTCGTGAATGTACATTTTGTGTTTTATATTGTTACGTACTGTGAAAGAATAGATAAATTCGTTTTTACAGATTATTAAGTTCAGTGACATACAAAATCCATTCTCCATTAATTAAGTTAGACTTAATATTGAACATACAGTTTATCTTGGTTGTAAAGAATATTCTGTAATGATAAACGCCATTCATAAAATGTGAAGGAAAAACGTATCATTTCTTGTAGACCATTTCTTTTATTATGAGAACAGTATCAACAATAAAATTGAGATATTTTGTCAAGTACTTTTTATTCATAAAAACAACTATTTACAAATATCTCTTTACAATCTTCCATGGTAGGATACATTATAATTGTCAACTCTATATATCAAAATTAATACAGTACTTATTTGCTATTGAACTCTGCAAAATACAAGATTTGTCGAGAACCTTTTTCCAGTTTT
>NW_013678499.1:0-2914 GCF_000517525.1 Limulus polyphemus | reverse complement strand
TACTGTATGCAATAGTGCAGGATTTTATAGTTAGTTGTTTCATTGAATTTATTATTGTTTGTTTGCTGTTGATTGTGTTGTTGGCCTAGGTATGTGTGTATGCTTTTTTTCGACGGTTTTTGAAGACAATTTATTGACGATGAGAAAGTGTTGTTTTAATTGTTTGATTTTCTCATTAATTTTATCTGGTGAGCACAGTTTATACATACATCAACTTTTATATTTCCCAGATTTGTATTTTTATTCCCAATATTTTAAACTGTTTTGTTTGATGCTATTTACCAAATTTACAAATTATTAAAGTCCTATTTTTATAGTAAATATTTTATTTCATTTTTTACACTTTTTTTTTTAATTTATGTCTGAACTCTTACTGTCGTCATAAATATGTTACTAGTTTTGTTTGTAGCCTTTCCTCAAACTTTATTTAATTCAAGGTTTTAAAAGTAATAATTTCAACTTTTACACTCTATATTTTGTTATTTTCTCTTTTTCACTAATGCCGTTTCCTGAGATAAAAAAAATTAATGCAAAATTACATATTCAGATTTTGTAAAACAGACCTTATTTTCCGAGTGTTCGTGTTCGTCTTTTGTACCTGATGATGACAAAACCTTGTCGAAACGTTGTACATTTGCTGTTATGTTAAACTTATATTAAAGTTTTTCTTCATTACCCATTCAAGCCGTCTCCAGCCATTATTAGTCTATTGTCTTTTCATGCGCCAAAATCCCTTAACTATTTGTTTGATGTCATTTCCCGAACATTATTTTCTAGTATTCTGAGGGTATGTTTAATATATCCTGATGCCTTTGTTGTCCTCCCTAAGAAATGTTTGGACCCATACCCTTTTGAATTTTGTTCATATTTGGTAAAATATGTGCAGTTTTTCCCTAAATTGTTGGCCAATTTTGGCAGATTTCTTAGCTATTTTGTTCTTTTTCAAAAGTATTTGGCAGAAAACATCCACAACCACAGAAAGCAGAATTATGTGGCTTAAAGGCTATAGGGCAAAATGTTGGCCAACACTTTTGAGTCGAATCTGAAACATAATACCCAAGTGCACACTCTAAGAATCCCCTTAGTATGTGTGAAGAGTTTTAGGTCTCTAGGTTCTTTCCTCTTGGAGCTATGGTGGTCACACAGACAGACAAGTTCTTTTATGATATATATATATATTTGTTGTTGTTATGACGACAAGGACCTATAGACAAATAGTCTGCGCTTAGCAATTACATGTTGCTTTGGTTGAATTTGTTTTTGGTTGTTTTTTGTCAAGTGCATACCTAAATAATGAATTGTCTGTGTTCTGCTCATCGTATATATCCAAATCTAATTGTAAGCATTTTAAACCCTCAGACTTATTGCCGAGCCATCGGGGACACCTTGGCTGAGAACGACATGTTATTTTATTAATGTTCACCCAATAGCCTCATGTTAGTGCCGCTAAAGTTGTAATTGAAATGTTTTGTGAGTTCATTTTCACGCTAATCTTGTAAGTCACAAATATATAAATACTTTTGCATGTCGCAATTTTGTTCTTGAACTTAAATTTTGCGAGTCACGATGAAAAGATCCTATCATTGATTAGTATAACAGCATATCTGTTCAATCATTAGTCATAACTACTCTGTGTAGCATGAGACCTGATGGATAGAATTTTTTTAAATTTCGCACACAGCTACACGAGGGCTATCTGGGCTAACCGTCCCTAATTTAGCAGTGAAATACTACAGGGAAGACAGCTAGTCATCACCACCCACTGCTAACTCTTGTGCTACTATTTAATAAACGAATATTGGGATTCAGCATCACATTATAACGTCCCTACTAAAAGGGCAATCATGTTTGGTGGGACGGGGATTTGAATTCGCGACCGTCATATTGCGAATCGAGTGCCTTAAACACCTGGCCTGGTAAATAAGGCGCTCGACTCGCAATATGAGGTTCGCGGATTCGAATTTCCCTCACCAAACATACTCATCCTTTAAGCTCTGGGGGCGTTATAATGTTGTGACTAATCCCACTGTTCATTGGTAAAAGAGTAGCCCAAGAGAAGGTGGTGTTGACTAGCTGTTTTCCCTCTAGTCAATCACTGCTAAAGTAAGGATGGCTATCCTAGAAAACTCTCTTGTAGCTTTTCTTGAAATTCAAAACAAAGCAAACCATAACTACTCATCATACAAATTGGTATATAGAGTGGATGTCATGAACACATTGTCAATCTGTCCAATCACACTGAATGCATAAGATTTCCTTACTTTTATATTATGATATAAATAAGACTAATTTACGTTTGTCGTTTTAGTCATTGAATTCAAGTTTGTTTATATATAATTGAAACTTTCCAAATGAAGAGGCGATTATTGAGCATCTTAGATTCAATCAGTTTGGTGAGTGTCCAACAGGTTTTGTTTAGAGGAATTTGTAATCTGACCATTCATATGATTAAACACGACGATACTTCCTAATTGTTATTGCATTAGGCTGTTGATATTCTGAAGAAACGATATCGTATTTTTCAAATTAGGATCTCTCTGGAAGATGAAAAATACGACAGATATCATGCAAAGATAATAATTATGTATAATCACTTGATTTATAATTAAAGGTCTTTTTCAGTACCATCAAATTATGATAGTGAAAATGTCATAAATGTACATTTTGTGTTTTGCATTGTTACGTACTGTGAAAGAATAGATAAATTCGTTTTTACAGATTATTAAGTTCAGTAACATACAAAATCCATTCTCCATTGATTAAGTTAGACTTAATATTGAACATACAATTTATCTTGGTTGTAAAGAATATTCTGTAATGATAAACGCCATTCATAAAATGTGAAGGAAAAATGTATCATTTCTTGCAGACCATTTCTTTTATTATGAGAACAGTATAAACAATAAAATTGAGA
>NW_013678498.1:0-9267 GCF_000517525.1 Limulus polyphemus | reverse complement strand
GGCACTAGTAGTGGGAGAAGAAGACAGGTTGTGTCTCTATCTGGGTATTGATATCATTAGTGGGAGTAGAAGGCACTAGTAGTGGGAGAAGAAGACAGGTTGTGTCTCTATCTGGGTATTGATATCACAAGTGGGAGAAGAAGTTTTTGTCATTTAATATTCGTTTAGAGGATACATTTTTCACCGATGACAATTCTGTTCAAAAATGGTTCACGCGCCAGAATAGACGAAGCAACGTTCACATGTTGAAAATGATTATCATTGGAGAGTTCGTGAGGCACCCATACACCTTCTTTGTAGAGTTTTCCCGTATTCCTTAGATGTTTACGTATTGTTTCATGAGAGACATGCAAATTCAGGGCCATTTCACTAGTGTGTAGCCTTGGGTTAGACTCAACAAGCGTCTTCAGAGCATCAGTATCAATTCCAACATGTCGGCAATCACAGTTTTTAATGCTAAAGACACCTGAACGAAATTTGCTGAACCATCGTAGACACTTACGAACGTTGAAAATATTTCCATAAACGTCTTCGATATTCTATGTGGCTAAAGAGGCGTTGTTTCCCTTCTTGTATTCAAATAGCATTACATGCCGAATGTGTGTCTCGTCGTGTGCCATCACTATAAGAGATTAGAGTATACTAAACTTTACTTATTATATAGGCTATACCAACGTGACGTTTAGGCGGTTCGTTTAACTATTATACGTGATGTACGTTTTTTGGGGAGTGGTTTAGGAAAGTATTCCAAAACGCTACATTAATTTCTTGACGACCTAATATGTTGCTTAAGTGATCGTTTATGTAACTCTTTGAATACACTGACTTTTGTCACTACTGTATTTGAAGTTATTGAAGGTTCGTAAGCTTCCAGTTACACATAAAGACCAAGGTATGTTTTCATGGGAAATATGGTCTAGGCCTAAGAAAGCGAAATCACAATATTATAGTCGACCACATACGAACGTTCAAAACATTTCCATAAACTTCTTTGATATTCTTTGTGGCTACAGAGGTGTTGTTTCCGTTCTTTACACATTATATAGGCTACACTAACGTGACGTTTAGGCAATTAGTTTAACTATTATACGTGATGTAAATTTTTTTGGAGGGTGGTTAATGAAAGTGTTCCAAAACGTGACATTAATTTCTTAACGACCTAATACTTTGAATCATTATAAAGCACAGGATTAGAAACACTAAATTAAGACGTGAAGTTTGACAAGTCTTTCGGAGCTCTAAGTGTACAAAATATTTAATATATTGATTGTTTGTTCTTGTTGGGCACAAAGCTACACGATGGGCTATCTGTGCTGTGTCCACCACGGGTATCAAAAACAGATTTTTAGCGATATAAGCCCACAGACTTACTGCTGATCCACTGTGGGGCTAATTCATTGACAAAATATTATACATTGTATCATAGCGCATGACTTATTGACAAAAATGTTTTGTTTATACCAAGAGAGAATGGATGTCCTTGTGAACTACTGACTGTCAGTTAAGAATGCTGGAGAAAGTAGCTATGTAAAAAAAATATACTTATATATTGAAGATCTATTACATGATGTTAGCGAGAAACAAATAGCTGTTATAAGTTTTCGATACCAGATAAGAAAGGTTGTTAAACGTTCTGAGGTGAAAATTTGGAAATAAAGTTTTAAAATATTAACAAAACCAATTAATGATAGCAATAGAATTTTACGAATGAAATTTTTATGCCGTTTCGAAGACAAAGCATCATTGCTCTTGACTGTGTAATTTTTTATTTTGTTTTTATAAATATTCCCATGTAGTTCAAGTTTTGGAAAAACGTAAATTAATATAATTTTCAAGAAAAAGAAAGCGATTATTGGACTATAAAACTACAATATCGAAATGCGCTGATTCACGGAAAAAATTCGTGGTAATTTTTCTTATTAACGGGTTCATATTTAACTAAATTGAACAAACGGGAACAAAGTAACAGGAAATGACGTCAGACGACTATGGATCAACATGAAAAATAATTGCATAAGCAAAATCCACAAACACAGAACACAACAGTGTGAACACAACATTCTCTATCTATTAGTTCAAAAGTTCTTTATTTGAATATCTATATATATGTACAAAACTAAAACAACAGTATGGTCCCATTACGCTGGTTTTGTTTTGTATTAAGTCTACTATTGTTTTATTGTCCTGATTTTAATCGTTTAAGGACAATTAATGTATTTAATAGCAATATATTTATTGATTTATTTGTATATATACATTCGTTTGGTTTCTTCAGCAAAATGTTGACATAAATAAACATCTATGTGTTTAAGATGGTATTTAGGGTTAGCTCCAGGGCACTCACACACATCATGGGTTCTACATTTATTGGCATACTTATATTTATCCTAGACAGTATTTAGGGTTAGTTTCAGAACACACACACACACATCACTGGCTCTACATTTACTGGTATAACTTATATTTATCCTAGACAGTACTTAGGGTTAGCTACAGGGATTACTGCACTAAGGATAGTTTACAAGATAAGGATGAGAAAAAGAGACGAGCAAGAAAACACAGTAGTCATGGGTTACTACAGTAAGGACAGTTTACTCCGTAAAGAGAAGAACAAAATAAATTGAACACAGTAAATTAAGTTGCTACTTATATGACAGCGATATGTTTAAAATAGGAACAATAAAACTGATGCGTGTAATTTATGATATGGAAAATTAAACTGATACACCAAACTTTAAACCCGATCGAAAATTGGACAGCATCACTATCAAGAGACTGAAGAAAGGTTATTGTTAGTAAAAAACTACAGAAATGTAATAATAATAATAATATCAATAATTCTGGATCAGCTCTATTTCTAAATGGTCAGACTTTTAAACTAATGTTTCCCGAACGTTTGTCTTCCACACACTCCCTTTAATAAATATGGTTTGTTGAGCGCCCCTTTTTCTTTTACATTTGTGAAAGAATGTGTTAAGTTACGAAGTATAATACACGAATACACATTAAATTATTATGTGTTCTAGTAATTAATTATTATTTTCTTTAATAAAAACTATATTAAAACACTTAATTTTGCATTATTGCACTATTGACTCTACCCTACTCGTTCATGTCCCCTTGGTGGGCGTGCCCCACACTTTGGGAAACGCTGCAGTAGAAAACATATTAACGTTATCGGGCGTCTATTGTGCTTTATCCCTTTCGATACAAGTTATAAAAGTTTAAATATTGTCTGTGAACAACGTGTCAAGATGTAGATATTAAAATAGATATAATAATTAATATATTTCTAAATATAATCTCAGGTGGCGCTACCTTGTGGATGATGTCTTCTTCTTCGGGTTCTTCAAACAAATAGGAGTTGACTAAGGGCTTGATAGGAGACCTCGCTCCCTCTCGCCCATTATAGGAAAGAACCCGCAGTCCATGGTGCCCATTGTTTGTGTCCACTGACATTGCAATCCTTCCGGACTAAGTCGTGTTTTTTTCTAGAAAGCCTGAAATATGCCATTTATATTAAAAGCTATATTCAAAGGACTGTCGTGGTAATTTGATTTTATAGTTTCTTCCAAATATAATTAACAACCTATTAAAACCAACTCGAATAACTAGTGTAAAAAAGAAGTAATTAAACATATGCGTGTAATAAACACGTTGCAAGAATATTTAATGGGTACCACACGAAATCCTTGGGCTGTATGGTGAGTGTATATCCTTACTGGGGCTATAGTATAAGTGTGTATATCCTTAAAGTGGTACTTACCGTTTTTCCAAGAGGTTTCCACGGATGATACAGATGAACTGCAAGTCTTTTCTTGCCAGTATCTTATTTCTCGGGGCCAGCTAGGCCTAGCTCACCATGTCCCACTGACGTTTATATATTTACGTTATTGATTTCCAACGATAACTTGTATCAGCTAAAGTCTGTGATAAAGAGGAAGCAAAGTGACAACACACGGCGGGGTGTATGGTTACCAGTCGCTATGACAATCTTCAAAGGCTGGTTATGTTTCCATGGTAACTTCTAGAAATTACTTGCACAACTTACCATGGGGGTTAACACTACCTTCTTACTAACCTTGCCTGCCTTTCATGTTTTTACAAAATTCACAGTTGACGACGACATTTGTGAAGATCGTGCGCAACATTTAGTGGATTAAAGCAGCGAAGCTTGCTTATGATTTTCTGTGCGCATGCGTTGTCCTTAGATCAATGCCGTAGTCAATAATTCTGCAGAAGGATGTATGTAGGATCTTTAGGACTGAACCACAGCGCATACCAAGGGAAGAGGGAGCTAAAATCGCAAGACGGTCGATTTGTTTCTTATTTTCCAATAGAACAGGAAAACTTCTATGAAATATTGTCTTTTTCCAAGCAATATTAGAGCTGTTTCCAACGTTTACTAAGGTTTTACACGGTTCGCTGAGACAAATTATATTCAGCATTTTGAAAAATTTTATCTATCAGTTTAGGGTTAGCAGAGTCCTTTAATATAGTGGAAAACTGATGAAGGGATCACAGTATAAGGTCAAATTTCAACTTTTTGAAAAATTTCGTTTCTTTGCTTGTTTGTCTGTTATTAAGCACAAAGCTACACAATGGGCTAATTTTGTTGTGCCCACCACGTATATAGAAACTCGGTTTTTGCCATAGTAAGCCTGTAGTCTTACCGCTGAGCCACTGCTCTGAAAAATAACCTTTATTGAAAGTCATTTGCTTACATTACATTATTCTTCCTTCTTATACTTGAAACTCGTATATTTCACCGTGGTATTAGCAGGGTTAACAGTAAAAAAGTGTATAATAAACAGTGGCCAATAATACAGAATGGATCTATAGGATCTATCTCGTCCTTTGTGAGGGGGGGGGGAGTTGTAATTACCAAAACTAACCAAACTGCAACACACACTTAGACCTGGCACGGCCTGATGGTTAAGACGCTTGACTTTCAATCTATCGCGGGTTTGAATCTTGTCACCGAACATTCTCTCCCTTTGAGCCGTGGGGGGTGTTATAATGTTATGATCAATCCCACTTTTCATTGGCAAAATGTAGTCCAGAGTTGGCGGTGGGTGGTGTTGACTAGCTGGCTTTCCTCCAATATAACACCTCTAAACTGGTAAGGGCTAGCGCAGATAACCCTCGAGTAGCTTTACGCGAAATTCAACAAACATCACACAACAACAACAATGAATATATAATTCTTAACTAATTAATCATCTTAAGCTACAGTTTAACATATAAATAATCAAATAAACATAACTTAGTTAATTATGTATGAAATTCATTGTTAATAATATACATATAACCATATGAGGTTGGTTTAATGGGTCTTACAATAAACAGCACATCATAACTATCATACCACTAAGCCTTTTTCTACCACTTGAAATGCTAAGCCTACTTTATATATTAACGGTCCCATCATAACTATCATACCACTAAGCCTTTTTCTACCACTTGACATGCTAAGCCTACTTTATATATTAACGGTCCCATCATAACTATCATACCACTAAGCCTTTTTCTACCACTTGACATGCTAAGCCTACTTTATATATCAACGGTGTTTACCTATATTTCACCCATACTTGATTATTGATACATCATATACTTCAGAATCAAAGATAGAAAAAGTGAGATATGGTAAAAGACAAAAAAATATTCAACGTTTCGTTCGGTCAGAAGAAATAAGACAGCTGGCGATGGCCTCTAACTAACAGAAAACCAGTACAAGCACGTCCATCATTATTACTGTCACACCAAGTCCAAAAATTACCAGAAAGGTTGTTACTCACAATGTAGCGTTCTAGTTTGTTTGTTGAATTTCGCACAAAGCTCCTCGAGGGCTATCTCTGCTAGCCGTCTCTAATTTAGCAGTGATAGAGCAGAGGGAAGGCAGCTAGTCAACACCACCCACCGCCAACTTTGGAGTCGATTTGTCCGGTATTTTACTAAATTGTACACAATGACTTTCTCTCTCTATCTGTTTATTTGTTTCTACCTAGCCAGAAGTTAAAAATATTTAAAATGTTTTCAAATACAGAGAAAGTTTACGTTTTAAAAAGGCCCGGCATGGCCAGGTGGTTAGGGCGCTCGATTCGCAATCTGAGGGTCGCTGGTTCGAATCCTCGTCACACAAAACATACTCGCCCTTTCAGCCGTGAGGGCGTTATAATGCGACGGTCAATCCAACTATTCGTTGGTAAAAGAGTAGTCCAAGAGTTGGCGGTGGGTGGTGATGACTAGCTGCCTTCCCTCTAGTCTTACACTGCTAAATTAGGGACGCTAGTGCAGATAGCCCTCGTGTAGCTTTGCACGAAATTCAAAAGCAAACAAACAAACGTTTTAAAAATTAGTGCACAATGATCTGAATTGTGATTTATATCTACCATTTCACCCTCCACCGAAGGTTCAGGGGTAAGTCTGACCACTTACAACGCTAAAAATCTAGATTCAATACCAGCGGTGGGCAGAGAACAGATAGCCCATTATGTAGCTTTGGGATTAACAACAAACATATACCAATTATAGATAGAAAATATACTAAGAAAGTTGTTGTGAAAAAGGTGTTATCAAGGAATTATCATTGTCATAAAACATTAGTATTAGGCCTGTTATATTTTTAACACTACATTCTTCAGTCAGTCCCTTAATGTTTTCCAAAAAGAGGAAGAATGTATAATAGCATCTCAACCAGACAATGTCCACTATATCAAGCCGGCGGCGATACAACAAATATATATCATCAAGCCGGCGGAGATACAACAAACATATATTATCAAGCCGGCGGAGACACAACAAACACAGATTATCAAGCCGGCGGAGATACAACAAACATATATGATCAAGCCGGTATAGACACAACAAACAAATTATCAAGCCGGCGGAGGCACAACAAACACAGATTATCAAGCCGGCGGAGGCACAACAAACATAGATCATCAAGCCGGCGGAGGCACAACAAACATAGATCATCAAACCGGTGGAGACACAAAAAACACAGATTTAAGAAATACTGTTACTCTTCTTCTTAAAAAAAAAGAAAGAAAGAAATATAAAAATTACACTGAACGGAGTACAGAATTTATTGTTACAAATATAATAGGCCTAATACTAAAGTCTAATGACAAGTATGACTAACTATAGTCATGCTTTACCAGCTCGGAAAAGGCGTTCACACCATAATAGGTTACGTTGTAACAAATGACTTTTGTTTTGTAAAAGACAGTTTCCGACACTCACTTTGTTTCTTATGCTCTAATAGTTCTGATGAGCTCTGTGTTGAGCGAAACGCGCCGTCAGCAATGGATATGGCGGACATAAGGTGGTTGAAACATTGTTATACATTCTTATTCTTCTGTAAAACTCCTAAGGGACTGAATAAAGAATGTAGCGTTAAAAATAAATAAGGCTTAGCTAATACTAATATCTTATGAAAGTACTATTCATCATAGCCATGCTTCGCCATCTTAGAAAATGCGTTCACATCATAACAACTGTTATAAATGATTGATTTTACGTAGCATTAGTGAGAAAAACAACAACAAGAACAACAAAACAGAAACAAAAGTATTAATCAAACAACCAGCAGTCTTTTTTCGATGGCAATTAGCACTTTCTACGATAATATCTTGCGTACGTTTTTTATTGGGTGTCAGAGACACTTGTTTAATAATGATACTGTTTAGACATTTTGGATGTCATTGACAGTGGTTATATAATAATAATACTGTCTTGACTTTCTCAAACATCGGTTGCGAATTTACTTATGGCTGTTTTATGTGGACGTTTTTATTGTTGTTTTTAAACACTGGCGAGAATTTTGTGTAACTACAAACCGATCAAAAAAGTTCTATTTCTTTGTTATTATTACTCTAGTGGACAAAAGCAAAACAAAACACAAAATTAAACTGTACATGTAATCACAGTAAAACAAAAGAAAAAAAATGATCAATGAAATTCCAGAAAAGTCTGGATAAATGAGAAAATGAAACTAAGCGATTGAGATTATTAATATATACACGAAGTTTACGCTGTCGTTGACGTCAGTAGTGGTTATGACGTCAACAGACCGTGCGAGGCGTTTGGTAACAAAAAAGGAAATAGTCCGTATGTTTAAACCTAACTACAGTGGATATAATAGGGAATTGACTGATTTGTCAGTTAACTCACAACTTTCACCAATACTTAATTTTCCATTTTTCAACTGTCCCTAGTTATTTAAGTTCAGAAACATACATTGTTCAAATGTTCGAGTCAAATGACGTAACTTGTACTTCGTTGTTTGTCTAGCCATTGATCGAACACAGTACCCTTTGGAATATTCATGTTTTACATATTAATCCGTGTTGATTTCCTGTTTGTTGTTAATATTGAGTATACCCACATTTTATTAGTAAGTTATAAAACAACACATCTGTATGGATGTCTGTGTGAGAACAGCTCTCTTAAAAACAAGTTTGGATTCTCAGCATCCACGTTCCGTTAATTATAAATTAAAGATGTTACAGTTATAAGCAATTTGTGAAAATATATAAATGTATGCAATATCAAATATTTGTTACACTCCTGTGAAAGTGGTAAAAGTAATCTAGTTTTAAGAGACGAATTAATCTATGGATATAAAAAAAAAGTTATATATATTGTACGCTAGAGAATTTTATACGTACTATTCTAACAGTTTCCACTATTATAAATTAAGTATTATATTGTTTTGGAATACAGGGATAACAAAATTTTCTGAATATTTCAATTATAAATACCGAGTTTCAGGATAAATCTAATAAAACCAAGAGGGCTTTATTATCTTAGTACCATTACTGTTAATAGACTGTAATTTCTAAAGCTTTATCTTATTGAATTGCTTGAGAAATAACTGAGGAGCAATAATTAGTCTCTTACGTTCATTCTTTAGTGTAATGTTACGACAGCGGAAGTCACGTGACGCTGCTGGCGCGTTTGGCGCTGGTAGCATGCGTAAAATTTCTCGAATGAACATGAATGATCGGGGAGGCCCGAGTGTATTCAAGACGCCCCCTTCTTTAGTATATAAGCCTGGCGAGAAAAGCCAGCGGAATTAAATGAATGGAGATAGATAATTAAAGAAGCGAACAGTAGTTACGATAATATAAAGTGTGTGTTTGTACTCGTCGAGAGCGAAATTATCGATAAGGTGAATCGATGTGATTTACAGCGTGTATTATAAAAGTTGTTAAGTTTAAAGTGACGAGAAACGTACTGACTGTGGAATTACTGTGTACT
>NW_013678497.1:5256-10124 GCF_000517525.1 Limulus polyphemus | reverse complement strand
ACTGTGTATCAAGAAGAAAATAAACTAATTTTGAAATTAAAAAATTATATATTAAATTGATAATAAATTTATATTACTAAATAAAAATTACTTAATATTTACAAAACTTCCGCGGCACACCTGAGATCCTTCCGCGGCACACCTGAGATCCTTCCGCGGCATACCTGAGATCCTTCCGCACCAAAACTGTTTTGGAAACAATGTACTGCCCTACTATAAGTCTATCTATTTATCTAGAAACAGTTTTTGAAGCGCAAGTTAAAGTTAACAAAGTTCTACAGTTACTGTGACAAAATGTTGACCGGGCAACAGCCGGACCTTCACCTGCGCACATGTTAAACAGATATTCAGATAGAAAAAAAAAATAGATGAGAAGATTCAGTTTATTGAATTCATACGATAGTCGAAAATGTTTTAAAATTACAGTTTTAAAAATATGTGGAGAATCTCTGTTGTTATTATTTGTCTTTAATTTCCACGTGTCGTTCTATTTTCTTGTTCGTAGGTTTATAATTTCGAAAAAAAAAACATCGTGCATCATTTACATACATGATAAAAATAGTAGTTTTCAGAATATCGTAAAGTTAGTTTTGACGAAAGTTTGAGATATGGACACGCCACCTATGTTGTTTTAGTCGAACTATTAGCTATATAACACACAACTATACTAACGTCCAGTCCAATAGCGAGTTATATTACGTTTTTCAATGTACAGAAATATTGTATCGTGACGTCATATGAAAAGTAGATCTCGTACTTATATGCGCATGTTCAAACACGTGTTCGTTTCTTTGACAGTTAACCATTCATATCTAATAAACATGTACTGAAAAGGGGTGGGGGGAGATCGAAATAAGTAACAGCCCTGTGCTACATTATTTATCAAGGTTGTTTAAAATCGGTTACTGTTGCCCTTTATTTACCACTTTTCAGGAGTACAAAAGAAGATAACTAAACAGTAAAAACCGAAAAACAAAATTCAGGATTTTGATAATTAGGGTAAACTTGTTTGTTGTAAAGCAACACAATAAGGTATCTATGCTGTGCCCTCAACGGGTATCGAAACCCAGTTTTAGCGGTGTGTTTATATAAAAAAAGGTTATTTTATGTAATTTGTTTACTGTTACTTGGTTTGCGACATTTATAAAATGTGTGTTTGTATAAAAAAGGTTATTTTATGTAATTTATTTTCTTGGTTTGTGATATTTATTAAATGTGTGACTGAATCTGTAAGCTATGCCTCTTTTACAGCTCTTAAGTTACATCCTATTTGTTGTAGTGTAGCGAACCGAATTCTCTTTAGATTTTATTATATATAAATATATTTAAGGCCTAGCATGGCCTGGTGGTTAGGGCGCTCTACTCGCAATGTGCGGCTCGCGGGTTCGAATCCCCGTTACTGAACATGTTCATCCTTTCAGCGCGGGGGCATTATAGTGTGACAGTCATTCCGACTATTCGTTGGTAAAAGTGTAGCCCAAGAGTTGGCGGTGAGTGCTGTTTGCTAGCTGTCTTCCCTCTAGTCTACCACTGCTAATGTAAGGACGGCTCGCATAGATAGCCCTCGTGTATCTTTGCGTGAAATTCAAACCGATATACATATTTTAAATTCTTAGCAAGGATATTATTATTGCATTAAATCGTATTATGCACATTTTCAGTGATGTATTTTGAGTTTCTTATAATTTTTTAAGTCTTTTTTTTTCTTCTTTTTTATTGTTTAGATACCATTGGTAAAGACAAATATTAAATCGACTTCGTCATATAAAAGTATTTTAATAGATAAAATATGAAATCAATGTCGTTAATTGTGAACAGATCGTCATTTCAAACTGTGATTGTATAGATGAACAAGAGCGTCCTTTTTATCACGAGGGATCAGTATGATGAATGGACACTCCGAACAAAGGGAAAAAAAATTGGTCATCATTTTAACTCCAATTTTAAAAGTTTTATTTTTTTAATTGCTTTCAAAGCGTGGTTTTATATGTTATAGTTCAAATGGATGGATGTCTGACTGTCGAATGTTGCTTTAGATCCCACGTTAGAGTCTTTCACCTTGACCAGCCAGAGAAACCAATCGGATTTACGAAACTGAAAAACTGATTTTATCCAAAAAATTAAAGTTCGTATTTTATCACAATAATTCTAAAGTTTCTGCCAAATTTTGAGAATTAATTTGGAAACAGTTACAATGTAGATTTTTGAAGTGGAAAACGTTATAACGTCAAAGGTAAAATTAGTGTCGTTGCCTTACAAAGCTTATCGATTTCACGAAAAATCTTAATAACTCAACAAAAAAGGATAAACAGTTAAGTTCATGCAGCGACCTCTATGTTACACAGGCCTGATAAGAAAAATGACGCAGACAGTCTACATATACAACATGTATTTCCGCAGGGTCCCCAAAAGTGTTCTGTTTCAAGAGTAAATAATACCAAAATTAGAGTAACAAATATTTTTATTTCTTGTTTTTGAAGTTCATATGTCACGCTGTGTTGTAGCCTACAGAGTGAATAATACTTCTCGTGATTCTTCACACATGCATGTTTTATTGACGTCAAGACAGTACAAATTGCAACGTTAAGCGTTCCTTATGTGATGTCATTTCATTTTCTACTGACTGACTAACAGATAACATACTACTGTATAGTGGTGCGAGTGGTTAAAAAAGGTGACCACACCCCCAGGCGGCCTTTTGGTAAATTACTTCATTAGATGGAACATTTTTATTTAAAGTTTTCTTTCCCCTGAAATATCATGCTGAGTTCTAAGTTAGTTACTTCCTCAGCCAAGATTAAAACACTAAATCTGTTCATTTCAACCATCCCACAACATTATAATTACTAAACTTACCATCATATCCTATCCTCAGTTTGCTGACACTGACAGAGGACATGCCATAGGTTCTTTTACGAAATCAGCAAATTTGTGAAGAAAAATGTACGTTAATAATATAAGGAAAAAAAAAATGTTAGTATTTATTAAGGTTTTTTTAAACTTATATTTAAAGTTCTAGATTAGATAAAATTAATGATTTCTTTTTCTGTGTGTGTGCATGATTGGTTTAAGGGGAAAAAATGTTGGTATTTACTTTCGGAGAAACAAGACTACTGATGTAGTTTATTACATAATCCTAATAAAGCAAATGAGGTAGATGGTCCACGTAAGCAAAGTTATTATACAGAGCTAGACCGTATTTAAGATATCACCAAAGTTTCCGGTTTAATAAGTACTGAAACTAAACACGAGGAAAACTCAAATTCAAATATTGAAATCAAGACAGATGTTTGGTGGAATAAACTGTTATCCAAGTTAAGTATAGTGTTCCTGAAACACACAAGTAAACTGTTATCCAAGTTAAGTATAGTGTTCCTTAAACACACAAGTAAACTGTTATCCAAGTTAAGTATAGTGTTCCTGAAACACACAAGTAAACTGTTATCCAAGTTAAGTATAGTGTTCCTTAAATACACAAATAAACTGTTATCCAAGTTAAGTATAGTGTTCCTTAAACACACAAGTAAACTGTTATCCAAGTTAAGTATAGTGTTCCTGAAACACACAAGTTAACTTGTATATTATGGTCGATAGTTTCCAATCTGTAAATCAAATTTTAAACTATTCGTGGCTCAGTAATTAGCGTGATAATCTGTGGATCCTAGGATCCATGGCTCGCGTCCCACTACCACAAAAAACAAAAAAAACAACACGCTCTACACCTTGGGGATGTGCTGTTCCTTATAATGGTTACAGTCAAATCCTCAAGAGTTGACAGTGGGTAGTACTGACGGCTATACATCCAGTAACTACAACGAACAAACAAACAAAAACATTTAAACGTTTCGTTAGTAATTGATTCACATCGAAACACATCTTCGAATTTCTACAGTTTCTGAACTTGATAACGAATGCTTATTTATTCTCGAATCTTTATAACAAACTAGGATTATATATTAAACGTCTTTATGAAGGAGAGCTTTCGTATTAAATAACCAGAGTGGGCTACAATGAGCCCTCCATTAACTCCTGCCTTTGTTACACTTGTTACGTTTAATTACGAAAACAATGGCTTAATCAACGTTCGGCTAATTTACCACTAATGATATGGTACTTGTTGTCAATGTCATATCAATGTCATAGTAGCATTCAAATTACGATGGAGAAAGGAATTGTTTCTACCTTCTGTTTTCCGGGTAGCCTTGTCACTCGTGAAAATAGTTTGTTTACCCGATGGTAACCACACTGTACTAGATTCAGCGATATTACAGAGCATAGACAGAGACTATGTATGTGTATTAAAGACTGCAACAGTCAATGTCATATCAATGTCATAGTAGCATTCAAATTACGATGGAGAAAGGAATTGATTCTACATTCAATTTTCCGGGTAGCCTTGTCACTCGTGAAAATAGTTTGTTTACCCGATGGTAACCACACTGTACTCTAGATTCAGCGATATTACAGAGCATAGACCGAGACTATGTATGTGTATTAAAGACTGCAACAGTCAATGTCATCCACCTGTTGGTTCAAACTACACCCATTAAATATACATACGACGAAATTCTGGTTATCGACAATACGTTTATTTTTTAATTACTCGTTTTCACACACAGTATTCAGGTCAGAAATAATTCGTACTGTTCCGTTCAGTTTACAGGTGCTTACATTCTCACGTGGGATGCGTGATTACTTGTTATATATCGAACGTACCTGGCTGGCTTTTTTTTTTTAATCTATAATAATGACATTCTACGCATTATTTTTATTCTGTTTTCCAAAGAAACTGGTTTTATTAAACACGCATTACTCCTGTAATTAACGGAACCACTGATTAAGGTTTTAGAAAGAGCTCAGTCACACAT
>NW_013678497.1:0-4400 GCF_000517525.1 Limulus polyphemus | reverse complement strand
CTATTGTTTGATGTGAGTGAGTAATAAGTAGTGAGTGGTATATATCTGCTTCTATTGTTTGATGTGAGTGAGTAATAAGTAGTGAGTGGTATATATCTGCTTCTATTGTTTGATGTGAGTGAGTAATAAGTATTGAGTGGTATATATCTGTTTCTATTGTTTGATGTGAGTGAGTAATAAGTAGTGAGTGGTATATATCTGCTTCTATTGTTTGATGTGAGTGAGTAATAAGTAGTGAGTGGTATATATCTGCTTCTATTGTTTGATGTGAGTGGTATATATCTGCTTCTATTGTTTGATGTGAGTCAACGACCGTGGGTCTTGAAGGACAAACAACATTTCCCGAACCTTGCCTTGCACGAACCGTCCGTCTCAGAAGTGACCAAACCTCAACTTTTCGCTGTATTGATTAGTTTCAACACTAAAGAATACACGATTCATTTTAATAGATGTGCTTGTTTGTTTGTTTTGAATTTCGCGCAAAGTTACACGAGGACTATCTGCGCTAGTCGTCCCTAATTTAGCAGTGTAAGACTAGAGGGAAGGCAGGTAGTCATCACCACCCACCGCCAACTCTTGGGCTACTCTTTTACCAACGAATAGTGGGATTGACCGTCACGTTATAACGCCCCCACGGCTGAAAGGGCGAGCATGTTTGATGGGACGGGGATTCGAACCCACAGATTGCGAGTCGAGCGCCCTCTGACCACCTGGTCATGCCGGGCCCAATAGATGTGAAAGCCCACGGAGATAAAAACAAACTATAAATACTCACCTTTTGTTTCTCCTGCAAATGCGCACGCACCTGGCTATCTAAATGCACATGGACTTCATTTTAAAGGATGTAAACAAAAGTCAGTAGACATTTTGTACAACATCATATTAAAAGCTTAAAGTTTTTAAAATCGTCTAACGTTAGGTCGTAGAATAACATTATAAGTTTATTTATTGATGGTATTAAGTATGGTAAAGTTTAGCCTTAACTAAACTAAAGCAAAAAAAACGTACTCAAGTGTTAATTTATCTCTTTATCGAATGTAGGCCGTGCTTAATAAAGGTTTGAGTAATATTAGGCCTAAGAAATGTTGTTTAAAGACGTACCGTTGTAATAAAAATATTAATATAACCACAAATATTTTGTGGGTCTGTGCTAGTGACAATGATGCCACTGTTTGCTGTAACATGTGAAAGGAAACTAGGACAATTTTATACGTCATGGACAATCGACATGGTTTTGTCAGGGTATGTGTGTGTGTGTATGGGGGCTTGTAGTTTAAATCAGAACAGTGTAGAAACAATATTTCATATCCCTGATTCGGCATTGGTAATGGAAAACGAAATAACTATCTGCAAACTAACGTGATTTTTATCGTAGCTATTAAGTTTATTAATTTACAATGTTTCACTTGCTTTCGGCGTCCAAACAGTTAGTGCACGGTTGTCTCGCCAGGGGTCTCAACTTCCATTTGATATAAATCTAGTGGTGTAAAAACTGATGAATGTAGTGTTATAATTTCATATTCATAACCTCTTTCTATGGACTCTGTACTGGACTGATACTGACACGACTAGCTTAGGCCTATATGTGCTAGGAACGACACTGGGACATTATTTATAGAGGGAGAATACTTTTTAAGGCACTGTATGTCTAACCTAACCTAACATTACTATCGACGTTTCTGGTCTGATGAGAGTCGAGTCCAGAAACCATAGTTATCAACTGATTATTAATTAGGGTTTTGAATAAAAACAAGTTCATTAAATAATTGTTTACAGTATTTGTATTTCATCAAAATAACAGTGTTAAGTTTGATTGTGTGAAGGAGGTTGAATGTTAGCTGATCAAACTTAACACTGTTATGTGTGAAGGAGATTAAATGTTAGAAAAACCTGCAAAGAAAATATATAATTTGAAATTTGCTGATTGCATAAGTGTAATTTTCAAATACCCTGGGTTTCAACACTACATCTGATACTAGATGGTGCTGGGGTATGAAAATGCTGAAAAAAATATTAGGCTTTATTTTTGAAATACCATACATAGGTACATGTTTCACGCTAACTAGATATACATTAAGGATTTGTAACTTTGAAGTACAGATTAGGTATATATATATATATTAAGATATAATATTAAGCTGAAGTTAGTAATCAAGTAACTAATTTAATTTGTGTTAGGCCTAATACACCACTTTTATGGTTATCTCTAATGTATAACTTAAAAATCTTATAGTTTAAAAAAAAGCAGTATTAGCGAGTGCAAAATAGGGTTACTTCAAATTAGGTCTGTGTCAAAAGTCCACTTAGGCCTATTAAATTACTTTAAAATTTCTGTTAACAAACCGAACTATTTTTCACTATTACTATTTCCAAACTATCCGAGTATAGTTCACTTTATCGTAGAGTTATCACGGTTGTATCCTATACTTCTAAAATCGTCTGCTCCTTTTTCTCTCTTTGTATTTCCGAGAATCATCTGTCTATTTGTCAAAGTCCACTGAGGCTAGTTAAATTACTTTAGAACTCTCTTTAACGAAATAAACTATTCTTTTTATTTCTTTCAACAACGTTAATCTCACTCCGATATTTCAACCGTTAGGCCTATATTAATCGTTAAGCCTTCCACTCCTACGACAATTAACTTTACGTTTAACTTTTCTTTGGCCGAATTCCTTCTCGTAACTTTACTTTACTTCTCGTCTGCTCTGTCTCCGCTCGTCTCACACTATTTATATGCTTATCACTTATTCGTCTGCCCATCTTCTAGAAATCTCTATATTCTCGACGTCAGTGTATGGCACGCGACGTTCGATAGTCTCAACATCAATGAATTATAAACACTACTTCCAACAATCGTCTGCTTTTAACTCTTTTATTATATAAAACTAAACAATCAAAAAATATTCACTCACAAAATAAATTAATCAATAATATCTACACTAAGCAGTCTTTTATATCATGACAGCCTGCTATGCATTCCTGTAGTTTATACTTACATAAGTTTTTCTCAATTTAAGTTAAACTTACATTGCCGTTGTGCGTCCATACAGCAGGCATTTTATAAATGTGTAGGTCTAATTCAAGTCATGATTACTTTGCACCTTTTAAATGAAACAGTGTGTCGTAATAAAGTTTTCATTATATACACTCTTAAAATATAAAAACTACTTTTATTTTATTTTGTTAATAATGTACACATTTTCGGCCATGAATCTTCTTTAGGTGCTTGTTCTAAACAAATAATAACAACCACAATGCACTCATTTTCAGCCATGATCATTTTATTCCAACCGGCCTGATGAGCTCTGGATTGAGCGAAACGCGTCTTTGGCAATAGATATGGTGAATATTATGAGGTTGGAATAATACTATTATACAATCTTCTAATTCGTGAAAATCCCGAAGGTACTAAATAGAGAACGCAGTGTTTAACAATATAATAGGCCTAATACTAATGTCTTATGACAAGTATAATTATAATCATGCTTCGCCATCTTGAAGGAGTTCACACCATAACAATATTATTATAATGATCGGTAGTATGTCGTAAATAATTAATTGATTATTTTAAAGCAAAGTCACATTGGGCTATCTGCTGTATCAACCGCGGGGGAATCGAACACTGGATTTTAGCATTGTAAGTCTCTAAACTTACCGCTGTCCCACCGTAAAAAATGCTAACTGTAAATTGGTACTAACTTAACCTAGTGTCATGATAATCTTCCATCTTGACCATGCTTGATGTGAATTTCGGGATTTGGTTGTTTTTTTGTCAAATATATATAAAAATATAAATTTTCATTCCATTTGTTTTTGTTATTTATAGATAATTCATAAAGCATGTCATTCTTCAATATATCAAATCATTATTTTTACAACATTTTAATAACGTGTCATTATTTTAAGTCATATTAAGTTGAAGTCTCCGGAAAACGTCATTAAACGCTTAAGTAACGATTAACATCCACATTTAATCCACATCTTAGATGTATAGATTTACTCAATCTATCAGTCTCCTTCTTTTCTGTGATTCAAAGCGATATGAAATAATACTACCGTAATATAAAACTGTATCGTGTCACCTAATCGATCAAAAACAATGAAAATAAACAAATTTGGGACAACAAATATTCAATTGATCGTTATCCGAACCATTAATTAGCACATCCAGCAATATTAATTAATGTAATTATATGAACGACTAATTGCCCTGTCTTTGAAATGAAGGTTAATACAGTTTGTTTGTTGACTAATGAGGATCGTTATCATCTACGCTTCTTCTCGTTAATTATAAATTTTTATATCTCTACACTATCTTCGCTGAACGTTGTTTGCTAACGAGTATTTCAGGATTCTTAATAATAGCTAACATCTCTCAAAGTGGCATGAAAGTTAACCCT
>NW_013678496.1:8972-10471 GCF_000517525.1 Limulus polyphemus | reverse complement strand
TTTAAAGATCATCTAATCTAACGAAAACATGTAAGTGGTATATAGATCAAATAACTAGATAAAATCATATAAATGATTTAAAGTTTATCTAATCTAACGAAAACATATATGTAACATATCTCCTAACCATAGAACAGATCTAAATTGGTGCAATAGAAGCAAGCAAAATAAATCTGCTTGTCATCTGAACAAACTGAATTAAGGAGAAATTTTCAAGATCAGTAGATTCTAGCAGTAGAAAAAAAGTCAAGAATTCCCATATTAATAAGCAATACCATAAACCAAAATATTTTAGACTGTACTATATATCAACATATTCTAACCATATATTATATTAGCTAGAGTGCCCGTCTCCTGGACGGAAATTACGTAAACTGATGATTAATGAAAGGTTATCTTAGGACATGAAAAGTTGCTTCCCTTATATGTAATTGTAAAAAACGCAAAAACGCCTATAAAACTACAAAACACAAAATGAGAAAACCTCAAACTTACATGTATATCCAATGGACCCATTAAACCTTCAAGCTAAATTTGGTGAAGATCCATCAACAGAGGACGAAGTTGTGCTAAAAAACGCAAAAACGGTCATAAAAACCGGAAAACCCAAAATGCAAAAATAAAGATTTGTATGGACCTAATAAACCTCCAGACCAAATTTAGTGAAGATACATATACAGAGGGCGAAGTAGTGGTAAAAAAATGCAAAAACGCCCATAAAAACCGCAAAACTGAAAGTTTGTGAGTGCCCCTACGTGGAACCAATAGACCTCCATATCCATCCACATTCTGCGAAGTAGTTACATGGACATAAAACAGACGACAAACAGTGCTGTCATATTTATATGAATACCAATATATTCTAGATCATATACCAACATATTCTAAACTGTATACTATATAGCATCATATTCTACACTATATACTATGCGTCAAAACATTCTAGACCATATGCTATATACGAACACATTATAAACTATATATTAAGTATCAACACATACCATACCATATGTTATATACCAGCACATTCTGAATCATATAATATATATATATATATACATATTCTAAACAATATACTAAACATCAACATATTTTATACCATATACTATACACCTATATATTCGATATCTTATACTATATACCAACACATTCTAAACCATATGCTATATATCAACATATCCTATGCCATATATATATATTCATCTAATCTAACGAAAACCATGTAAGTGGTATATAGATCAACTAACTAGATAAAGTCATATAAATGATTTAAAGATCATATAATCTAACGAAAACATGTAAGTGGTATATAGATCAAATAACTAGATAAAATCATATAAATGATTTAAAGATCATCTAATCTAACGAAAACATGTAAGTGGTATATAGATCAAATAACTAGATAAAATCATATAAATGATTTAAAGATCATCTAATCTAACGAAAACATGTAAGTGGTATATAGATCAAATAACTAGATAAAATCATATAAATGATTT
>NW_013678496.1:6030-8562 GCF_000517525.1 Limulus polyphemus | reverse complement strand
GTATATATATATATATATATATACCCAAATATTCTAGATCATAAACTCTATAGCTATATATTCTAAACCATATACTATAACCAACATGTTCTACGCGATATACTATATATCAACACATTCTACACCATATACTATATACCTACATATTCTATATCTTATACTATATACCATCAGATTCTTGACCATTTACTATATATAAACACATTCTATACCATATACTATATATATCAACATATTCTATACCATACACTATATACCAGCGTATTCTAAACAATGCACTATGTAGCAACACATTATACACCATATACTATGTATCCACATATTCTATTCCAAATACTATACACCCACTTATTATAGACCAACACATTCTAAAGCATATGATGTATATGTACATATTTTATACAATAAACTACATACCTGCGTATTCTAGACTATATACTATATACCTTATATGGTATAGAATATGTTGATTTATAGAACGTGGTTTAGAATGTGTTTATATATCAACATATTCTATACCATATAATATATATCAACATATTCTATAACATACACTATATACCAGATTATTCTAGACAATATAGTATATACCCACTTATTCTTGATCAACACATTCTAAACCATATACTATATAAGAACATTCTAAACCATATACTGCATACAGATATATTCTATACCATATACTGCATACAAACATATTCTATACCATATACTATATACCAACTATTCTAGATCATATACTGCATACAAACATATTCTATACCATATACTATATACCAACTATTCTAGATCATATACTGCATACAAACATATTTTATACCATATACTATATACCAACTATTCTAGACCATATACTATATACCAATACATTCTCAACCATATGCTATATATCAACATATTCTATACCATATGTATATATACCCACATTTTCAGAACCATATACTATATACCAGCATATTCTAAACCATATAATACATATCAACGTATTTTAGACCACATATGCTAAACCATATACTATATACCAACACATTCTGAAACATATACCAATAAATACTAAACGATATACCATATACCAATAAATACTAAACCATATACCAATAAATACTAAACCATATACTGTATACCAACAGTTTCTAAACCATATACTATACTCCAACTTATTCTAGATCATATACTACATATCAACGTATTCTAGACCCCATATTACATACCAACATATTTTACACCATATGCTATATATCAACATATTCTACACCATATAGTATATACCAACACAGTCAAAATCATTTACTATATATCACCATATCTTATACCATATACTACACACCAACATATTGTATACCATATACTATTTAGCCATATATATATATTCTAGACAAAATATTATTTACCAACATATTCTAGATCATTTACTGTGTATCAACACATTCTATACCATATGCTATGTAACAATATATTCTAAACCACAGGCTATATACCAACACATTCAAAAACATATACTGTATATAAACACATTCTAAACCATATACTATATATCCACATATTCTATACCATATACTATATACCCACTTTTTATACACCAACACATTCTAAACCATATGCCATATATTAACATATTTTATACAATAAATTATACACCAACATGTTCTATACCATATCCTATATAACAACCTATTCTACGCCATATACTATATACCGACAAATTCTACACCATATGCTATATATCAACATATTCGATACCATACATATATATATATCAACATTTTCTGGGCCATATACTAAATACCAACATATTTTAAACCATACACTATATACCAACATATTCTATACCATATAGTATATATCCACTTATTCTTGACCAACACATTCTAAACCATATACTGTATACAAACATGTTTTATACCATATACCAACCTATTACCATATACTCCATACCAACACATTTTAAACTATATACTATATAGCAACATATCTTATGCCATATATATATATATATATATATATGCACATTTTCTGGACATATACTATGTACCAACATATTGTAAAACATATGATATATTTCAACGTATTCTATACCATATACTATATAGCCTTATATATATTATAGACCATATATTATTTTCCAACATATTATAGACCATTTACTATGTATCAACACAATCTACACTATATGCTATGTAACAACATATTCTATACCATGTACTGTATAACCACTTATTCTATACCATATCCTATATACCAACATATTTTAGGTCATATATTATATAGCAACATATTCTACACTATATATTAACACATTCTCAACTGTACACGAACGCATTCTATACCATATACTATATACAAACAAATTCTGAACCACATGCTATATACCAACACATTCTAAACCATATATATACCAACACATTCAAAACGATACACGATATGTCCACGTATTCTATACCATATACTATATACAAACAAATTCTGAACCACATGCTATATACCAACACATTCTAAACCATATATATACCAACACATTCAAAACGATACACG
>NW_013678496.1:0-5237 GCF_000517525.1 Limulus polyphemus | reverse complement strand
TATTTTAGACCATATACTATATACCATCACCTTCTAAACCACATACTATATATTCATATATTCTATACCATATACTATATATCAACATATTCTATACCATAAACTGTGTATCAACACATTCTACACCATATACTATATACCAACACATTCTAGACCATAAGCTATATACCAACACATTCAAAACGATATACTATATGTCCACGTATTCTATACCATATACTATATACCTACTTATTCCAGAGGAACACATTCTAAACTACATGCTATATATCAACATATTGTATATCATATACTATATACCAACACATTCTAAACTATATGCTATATATCAACATATTTTATACTATAAGCTATATATCCACATATTCTAGACCATATACTATAAATCAACACATTCTAAATCATATAATATATACCCACATATTCTAGACCATATACTATATATCAACACATTCTAAATAATATACGATATACCCACATATTCTAGAATCTAGACCATATACTATATACCAACATATTCTACACCATATACTGTATACCAACATATTCTACTGCATATATTATATACCACCATATTATAGATTGTATATTATATATCGTTATAATCTAGGCGAATTAAATTTGTCACGAATATATCTCATTTTTATTATAGTGAATAGAACATAATTCAGTTGCTTTATATTCTCGTTGGACGCGTTTTTTTCGAAGATTAATATCAAATTTGCCTACGAATCGTAGTTTAGTTAAGCCTAATTTCTACCCAAGATATAATTATTGATTTGAACCAAAGATAAATATCAAATTAGGGAGAATAATGATAAAGAATGGGCTGTATTAACTGCGCTAAATGCAGGGTTAGAACCACAAATTTAGTGATTTAGAGTTATAACTCCCCGACCCCATCCCTTAGCCAACAAGGGGCGGAGGTGGATGTAATTCAAGCGTTTTTGTAAGTGGTTCCCGACACAAAATGGCGAGAGAAAACTGTTCACTTTATTTGTGTCCTGTAGGTTTTTAATGAAAGATTTCGAATATGTTTCATTGCAGAATGAGCTAATATATTACAGCTATTAACCAACGTGCCTACTGAGTATTTTACTTTACCCTGGTGGTCATAAATGTAGATATGCGTAATGACGGAAATTATCGATTAATTAGTAAAAAAACAAAAAAACATTAAGATGACTCAATATATGTAAACACCAGCTGTTTGGGGAGGGGGGGGTAGTAACAATTTACCTTCTCCTGCTTTTATTTATTTTACTTTAGAAGTCCTTGAAGTCTAATTAATATAATAGAGAGGTAATTACCTTTTTACTTTCCTGGCTGATTTGTTTATGTAAACTTTTTAACCTCCGTATTTACATTATTATTATTACTATTATTTTTGATGTTTAGAACAAAACTAAATCACCTGTCCTCCAGCCATTCCTCACATGTTAGAAAAGCTCGAGTCATTACATGGCTGCTAATAGACACGCTAGCACACATATGATAATTTAATTGTCGACTTTGTCCATACACGAGACAAGCTGCACGCATACACGTGCAAGGAAATCAATGCAAACAGAACAGGGTTTGAACTAAAGGGATACAACCATCTGTCGCTTGTCTCGCTTCATTGAAACCTGGATTCTTATCAAGCATTGTATACTTCTGTGTGAAAAATCATTCTCTCAAATGTTAATATAACTTGGTTTGCTTTGTAGTAGGATATATTTGAATAAGACTTAATGAATATTGTAAAGAACTTGATCTTACCAGCACTACTGAAATACTGTAACTTTTGTACTTAAGTGTTTGGAAACTTTTCTTCTTAAGTGTTTCGTAACTTTCGTACCTAAGTGTTTGGAAACTTTTGTTCTTAAGTGTTTCGTAACTTTTGTACCTAAGTGTTTGGAAACTTTTGTTCTTAAGTGTTTCGTAACTTTTGTACTTAAGTGTTTCGTAACTTTTGTACTTAAGTGTTTGGAAACTTTTGTTCTTAAGTGTTTCGTAACTTTTGTACTTCAGTTTTTATTAAGTATTTGCTATCACTGAGCGATGGGCGTCGCTCGCTCTTGTACCTTAATTCACTTGACGATTATATGATTCTTTTACATTATGCTACTTTACAGGGTGGTTTACTGTTCTTACATTTTTTTTCGTACTTGTTATTATCCAAATGGTATTTTACTGTACTTAAGCCATATTATATTTGTTGTTATTCGGGGGGGGGGCGTTTTACTGTGTTTGAACTACCACCTTATGTCTGTTATTATCCAGAGAGTGTTTTGCTGTGCTTGAACTATCCTCTATTTATTGTTATCCAGGGGGTGTTTTACTGTGTTTGAACTACCACCTTATGTCTGTTGTTATCCAGAGAGTGTTTTGCTGTGCTTGAACTATCCTCTATTTGTTGTTATCCAGGGAGTGTTTTGCTGTGTTTGAACTACCACCTTATGTCTGTTATTATCCAGAGAGTGTTTTGCTGTGTTTGAACTACCACCTTATGTCTGTTATTATCCAGAGAGTGTTTTGCTGTGTTTGAACTACCACCTTATGTCTGTTATTATCCAGAGAGTGTTTTACTGTGCTTGAACTATCCTCTATTTATTGTTATCCAGGGGGTGTTTTACTCTAATTGAATATTTTTATATTTGTTGTTATCCATGGGGTATTTTACTGCAGTTGGACTATCGTCTATTTGTTGTTATACATGAGGTATCTTACTACTTGAACTATATTCTGTTTGTTGTTATCCAAAGGGCATTTTACTGTCGGAAATAGACTGATTGGCGTCAATTTTAATAGTTGAATCAAATTAACTGTTTTACATCATTAGCATCTCTATAATTCTCCGTCAATAAAACTGCTTCGGAACTATAAAGTTCTGACGACACGAAATCAAGGAATCAACAGTCTGATTAAACCATAACAACCAACATTTTAAAACATAAACGGAAGTATTTTACAAAATGGGGAAGTTATTCTTAAGTATATCTTATATATTATTTTCTTGTTTGTTTTAAAAGGTAGTCTACGTTTAAAATTGCATGAAAAGTACCAACAACATTAAGAATAATGCGGATTAATTCACCAACAAAATTCGGTGACAGTAAAAAGTTCGTTTCACACCTAGGAATACAGAACAGTAAAAGATTCGGTTTACACTCAGGAATAGAGATGTTTTTGACACAGTAAAAATTTCGTTTCACACCTAGGAATAGAGATGTTTTGGACACAGTAAAATATTTGGTTCACGCCAAAAAGTAGGAACGTTTCGGATCAGTAAAAGGTGGTTCGTTTTACACCTAGGAGTACATTGTACCTGATGATGACAAAACCTTGTCGAAACGTTGTACATTTGCTGTTCTGTTAAACTTATATTAAAGTTTTTCTTCATTACCCATTCAAGCCGTCTCCAACCATTATTAATAGCTCTTCCGTTGTCCATTCGAAAGACTCAAATACTTACACTTTAACTTTATCACTTTGTTGATGGCGTTCTCCTCACTCCCTGCTTTTGAGATCCAACTTCCTTAAATATGAGAATCCAATGAGAAGCGACAGCCAGTGATATTATTTGCTGTGGTGTCTCCATCTGTATTATGTATGTTTCATGTGCAAAATTAGACATTACGATTTTTAATATTAGATACAAAACAGAAATTTCTTACTCTATAATCCATAAGAGCAACAGCATACAATAGAACTTTGAACAGTGTTAGTCTTACTGTCTGACTGGGCGTGGCTCAATGTTTAGCATGACAGGTTGTAGAGTGAAGAATCCAAGGTTCGAGCCACAAAATATCACTGAATAAATATGCTCCGCACTATCAGACACGACTTCGAATAGCATGTATGGCCAAACAAAAATTAAGAAACCCGATTACTTCTTTTTTGGGGAATATTTTTTTAGCTATATTTCGAATATTAAAGACTCGATCTGCTCGGCTCTCTTGTTGTCCTACTACTAATGTATTTATTAAGATGCGTAATAAATAAAAAGGCACTGTTTTAGAAATATGCTTATTTTTATGAGATTTATAGTATCGTGTACTTATAGGCTGCGCCCATGAACATGAAAAATATTCATTGATCCACTTTCCCCCATGAACATGAAAAATATTTGTTAATCCACTCTTTCCATGAACATGAAAAATATTCACTAATCCACTTTCCTCCATGAACATGAAAAAATATGTGTTAATCCATTTTCCCCCATGAATATGAAAAATATTCGCTAGTCCACTTTCCCCCATAAAAATGAAAAATATTCGCTAGTCCACTCTCCCATATGAACATCAAAAATATTCGCTAGTCCACTTTCCCCCATGAAAATGAAAAATATTCACTAATCCACTTTTCTCCATGAACATGAAAAATATGTGTTAATCCATTTTCTCCCATGAAAATGAAAAATATTCACTAATCCACTCTCCCATATGAACATCAAAAATATTCACTAATCCACTCTCCCATTGAAAATGAAAAATATTCACTAATCCACTCTCCCATATGAACATCAAAAATATTCGTTACTCTACTTTCATTTAAATTATGACATTAAAAAGAAGTTGTTTAATAAGACTATATATAGAATATGTTAATAATATGTTTTATTAATTGTTATGCAATTGTTTATATATATATATGTAATTCACTAGGAATGGCGTTGGGAAATACGGGACTTAATAAGTAATAGTATAAGTGAGGGCGTAGGCCGCCCCCTTCCACTATATTCAGCAGCAACAAACGAATAGTTCGTCCGACGAGTAGGTACAAGTACTACTTCTCACACGTTACATTCGATTGGAGTCGGCTTTTACTTCCAACACCATAGTCCTCCAGTGGGCCAGCGGTAAGTTTTTGTACTTAAAACGCTAAAATCCAGTGTTCGATTCTCATTGGTGGACAGAGCACAGATAATGCATTATGTAGCTTTGTGCTAAAACAAACTAACCCTCCTCCTCACTCCTTCGAGCAGTCATTCGCAGCGTTAAGATTTAAATTGCTGCCACTCTAAAACTGTTCGTTCGATTGTGTCCCCTGATGGGACAGCGTTAAGCTTACACACTTAGAACGCTAAAATCCGGAGTTAGATTTCCCGCAGTGGTCACAGCAGATGGCCCAAAGTGGCTTTTTTCTAAGACAAACAATCAAGTCGTTAGATTGGTTATCCATTTAACTTTGATATTTGAAGGTTCCACCAATCAAATTACAACTAAATTAGTTCAGCAATAGCATGGAACATC